>NC_135647.1:15122500-15422500 GCF_053574225.1 Canis aureus
CTCTTTGGTCTCCTTCATTAATCAGTTAATTAATAACCAACTCTGGATGTTATCCATAAACCATCCTTGTAGGGAAATGAGATCCATAGGCTACTATTTGTTATATCCAGATTTATTTTTCCCTTTTGGTGGAAAATAGCTAAGTGGTATCTTTTGTCACTAACACTGACATCTCATTGAGTTTTAATTTCTATTTGTAGAGGGCCTTTGTGGAACCAGCTCACTGCAGTCCATTCTAGAGTAAAGAATCTGTGATTTTGTTGGTTCTACTTCAAAGACTGGTGAATTTTCTAATCAGGTACTTTGTGGTAATATAAACTTTAATAATCATGGACCTTAGTCTTTTACTATGGGCTCCTTCATTCTTTTTCATTATGACCTTAAAATGACATTGTCCACATAGCATAGTATTTCGATATAGACAAAACTTCAACAATCTTCAGTTACAATATTTAGATTAAGTATTCTAGGCTCTTTACAATCTGAGATAACAGGTAAGATGTGGTTGCATTCACTGCAGAATATTGGTTTGAAAACAAAATTGATCCATGCATTTGGCCCCTTTCTTTCTGTACTATATAGAATTTTATTATACCTATAAGAATTATGGGACAATTTTCCTCAACCTTACTGTATTTCAGTAAAAATTAAAATGAAAACAATATCTTCTTGTATTATTTCTCTTACAGAATATTGAGGTATAATTAGAGATTACTGATTGGAAAATTTTCAAAAGGTAGTTTTTGTTTTTATACAAAAAGATCTTTCCTCTGATTGCCTTGAAGTCCTGGCTAGAAGCAGTACCACAAATCCAAAATCTAAACGTTCATTTGATCCTTGGAGAGTTTTCCTCAACTTAAATATTAATAAATCAAAACTATTTTGTAGGTGATATAATTAAAAATGGTAGATTAAAAGGAGTGAACACTCATGTAAACTATGGACTTTAATTAATAATAACATATCAATATTGGTCCATCAATTGTAACAAATGTACCATATCGATGCAAGGAGGAGATGTATTTCTCTGCTAAACCTGAAACTGCTTTAAAAAATAAATTCAATTAATTTCTTTAAAAGCTAGTTAATGTTACATATGTGCTTTTTATTTCTTTTTATTTTTTTAAAGGTTTTATTTATTTATTCACGAGAGACACAGAGAGAGAGGCAGAGGGAGAAGCAGGCTCCATGCAGGGAGCCTGATGTGGGACTTGATCCCAGGTCTCCAGGGTCACACCCTGAGCCAAAGGGGGCACTAAACCACTCAGCCACCCAGGCTGCCCACATAAGTGCCTTTTATAAAACTGTTGCCTTTGTCCTATTGTCATTTATCTGATATTTCTAAAGATGGAGTACTCTTCTCTGTCTTGTTATTTTATCCAGTTTTTCACTTTTTACTCTCAGCTGAGATCCAGAAAAACCTCCTTCTTCAGAGATAATTCCTCTTTTTGGGGGGGCAAATCTTTTGAAACATGAGCATTTTACTGTAAATGCAGCTTCCTTTGCTCTAATTTGACAATGGTATTTCAATTATGAATAGGTTAACATTAAGTACCCCTGCTTTCAGATGTCTCCTGTCCTCAAGATATGATTATGGAAGCACTGGAAATTTCTGATGAATACATCAGATAATACTAACTCAAAAAATATCTTGGGCAATCTTGACTTTTTCTCTGACTTGTGAAGCTTCATCTCTCTTGCTGACCTTGGAACCGGCCAAGAAAGAACACCCACCTCATCACTTAAACATAATGATTTTCTCCCACTAGTGACCCAAAACAATTGAAACTTGAGACATGAGACAAAAAACTACTAGCATTTGGGCACACTAATTCTTCTTACCCTCAATTTTCTTATTCAGTAATATGATGATTGCATATGAAGACAAGTGAGAGCACATTTTAAAGAACAACTGTTCAGGGACACCTGGGTGGCTCAGTGGTTGAGTGTCTGCCTTCGGTTCAGGTCATGATCCTGGGGTCCTGGGATCCAGTCCCATATCAGGCTTCCCACGGAGAGCCTGCTTCTCCCTCTGCCTGTGTCTCTGCCTCTCTCTCTGTGTATCTCTCATGAATAAATAAATAAAATCCAAAAAAAAAAAAAAGGACAAATGTTCAAAAAACATAACATGTACCTTCTGCCCTTCTGCTCTTCTCTTGAGGAAGTGGAATCTGTTCTCCACTTAGGGCCAACGTCCTTCCCCACTGACTGTGCATCCTTTTATCTCCTACAGATCTTAACCCATCAATTTCCCCCTCTCTTTATTCTTTCTCCTATTCCATAGACTCTTCTTTCTCCTACAACAAATCTGTTCAAATATCTTCTAGATTCAAAAAAGCTTTCCCTAGACTCAGTTTCTCAGCCTAGTGAATATCTTATTTCTAGTTTTCTCTTGACCTCTAAAACTTAAAAGCTTTATCTACACCCATTGCCTGTGCATCCATGTGATGCCTTTTCCTTGTATCCATGGCAATATCTTTCAAGCTTCCAGCACATCAGAAATGGTGTAGATTAAATACACCTATTACTTGTCTAGGTCTTCATAGTTTACAACATGCTCTTATAATTTTGTGAATCATGGTGGATTTTTAGCTTCATTCTCAGCTGTGTTTTATGTCTCCAATCTTATGGTTTTCTCTTCTTTTGTCCTCAATTTATACTGCCTTCATGCATTTACATATCCTTGAAAGGTACCTGGTACCCTTTAGACAACAGGTAAGGGATTTTAATTCCTAATTTTACTAACAAGGAAATTGATACTCATTAAAGAGTTTCTATGACTTGTTTCTATGATTTCTCACACATTAAATGACACTGAAAACAGGATTTAAATTCAGATTTTGTGATGCCGAACTTAGTATATTTCTGTAAAATCGTGGCTGGTTTCTCCAATAACTGCTGTGTATTTCTTCCTTTCTAGTTTAGTGGGCAATGGATATAATTCAGACCTTTATTTTCCATTTCTTCCTAATTAACCTGACATCTCTTATGTTTCCAATCTATCTTGAATTCAGCCATCAAAATTAGACCCATGATAATCCTCTCCTCAACTATTTTCTTATTATTTACTGTCTAAACACTATGTTCCTTAGCATGGCATCAAGGCCATCTGTTATCAACTCCTACCTTAGCTTTCCAATCTTATCAAGCCATGCATAGGGCAAACATTTTTGAGTATTTATTATGCACCAGGCAATGTTTTAGGTTGTTGAGAGCACAGTGACAAATAAGAGATGTCTGTTTCTCTTGGAATTAGCATTGTTATTCCTTGTCCTCCATTATACTGAATGATTTGTAACCCTCCAAACTTGCTGAAATATTTCCTTTCTTTGTGATTTTGCTCATGTTAGTACTAGCTATCTGGTCTACCTCTTCCTTTAATGCTCAATTTAATTTGCCATACCTAACAGGCTAATCCTGATCCTGTTTCTTTTGTACTGTAATATGTCCTTCCATCACCTCCACACTAGTTCTTTTGTCATCTATTCACATAAACATGTAAAAACATGTTTCACATCTTTCTTAATGGTTTGCCAACAACACAGGGAAGAAAATCATGTTGTAGTCCTTCTTATGTACTTTTCCCATGGCATCTCATATGATATCTTGCACAAGGTAGTGACTTAATAAATGTTCATTCACAGCATAAATATATGAATGAATGAAGAAGTATACAGGTATGATCTTTGTGAGATAAGTGATTCACTTTACCCATATCTCCTGAAATGATTTAATCAAAGATTTTAGAATACATGTTATAACCTGAGCTTTTTTTTTTTTTCTTAATGTATAATTCTTCACTGAAGTTTAAAGAGTCAGGCAGTTATAATGCACCTTGTGAACAAAAGCTGTTTCCTGCCACCTCTATTTTTCCTACTCTTTAGATACAAATATTTTCAATTCTTTTAGCCAATTCTTTAACACTTACATTTGTGTGTATATATATATAATATATAAAATGTAAGCATGTTGATAATTTTTGGCTTTTCAATTTAGATGTTTTCTATTAACTTCTAACTCTGAAACGAGAAGTTTTATGTCTTTCTCATCCCCACTCCTCTATCCTGCAGTGCCAACAGTTACCATCCCCCGTGTGCTCCATGTAGGTTACAATTTTGCTTGGATCTAAGTGTTTATGTGTACCTTATCACCATGACTACATGTAATACTGTGAATGCTATTCACAGCTAAACCATATAATGCTTTTTTCTTTTTCTTCATTTCCCAGGTGAAAGTAATTGCCCAGTTTCTATGTTTGCTTGGCTTTCCACATGCTTATTAATTTAATCTAAGATGCCACCTTAATATATCCAAACTCACTCAATATAATATGACTTTGGTTCTATGGAATAGCTCTCTTCAAGTTTTGACTTGTATTCAGAATACAAGTTTTGGCTTGTATTCTGAAGAGTCACCCCTCAAGTGTGCCATATCACTATTTCCATGGGGATTCCTTTCCTATCATCCTGGGGACTGTTGTCTCCTATTTCTCAAGTGGGACACCATTTCTTAGAGCCCATGCTTTTCCCTTGGCTTATTCCCTTATTTGGGTGGTGCTCACCCTCCAGAGTCTTCCTAAGAAAGAGGTCATGAAAAACAAAACAAAACTTGAGACTCAAAATACTTGAGATTATCTTTATTCTACCTTCACACTTAATTTATGCTTTGTGTAGAGAAGAATTCTAAGATGCAAGTAATTGTTCTCAGAAATTTGAAGGCATTAATTCACCATCTCCTATCTCCTAGCATTACTATTGAGACACTTCTGTCATTCTGAATCTCAATTCTTCTTATGAACTCTCTTCTTTTTAGAACATTCATAATATGTTCTCTTTATCTCCAGAGTTCTGAAATTGCAATATGATGTATCTTAGTTTAGATTTATTGTTATCTCTGGTGTTGGGTTTACTTTGAGCTGAAGACTTCTGTCCTTATGTTTGTGAAAGTACTGAGTTACTTCTTTGGTGATTTCCCCTTGTCTATTTTCTCAGTTGTCTCCTTATGGGACTCCTATCATACAGATGTTGGACCTCTGAAACATGTCTGTTTTACTTAGGGAGCTCCAGGTCATTATTTTCAGATCTTTTTTCTTAGGCTTGTTAAATTCCACAGAGACTTCCAAATATTGACTTGGAAGTATGCATGCATGCGTGTCTACCACGTTTCCAAATGGAAAAGGGTAAAAAATACTTGGATGCTTAGCATTATGCTAAGAATGTAGGCCCAACCCCCCTGTTCCCTCCATGTGTCTGTCTGCAGGAAATAAATCTCTTTAGTCATCTACTACGGCGTGTAGTTGACCTGTTCCATGGAGTAGAAGAGGGGATCCCGAGGTACAGCTCCTTTTTAAACAACCCCATTTCCAACAGAACTTTCGGATGTACTGACCCATTCTTGGGTCGTTATTTGAAAATTTTCCCAAAGATCAGCCTGCTTCTGAGTTTTCCCTGTAGCTGACTTAGAATTTAGCTTTCCCAAGTTTGCTCCAAGCTTTTGGAAAAAACCAAACTTGATTTTCATTTGAGCAGAGGAAGTGAGTTAAATGCAAATGGTTAATCTGCTACCTTTAATAAAATGTCCTAGGGTATGTATTCACAGTGGAAGAAAAGATCCAGATTATTATTTAATAATGAATTATTTTTGATCATGAGCTTTCATAAAAACAGAATTTAAAGAAAAGTACAGTTATTTTTGTAATTCATATTTCCTCTTGTGTGTGGGGAGGATCTGCTAGGCAATTACCATAAGGGAGCAAATTTTTTTTAAAAACCCACAAATTTTAAAACTTGATAAAAGCCAAGAACAAATTTTTTAAATCTTAAATTGTTGTTAATAGTTAAAAAGTATGTCCTTATTCTTATTTTAGTTAATCTGTTCCCTTTTGCACTGGGCGTTCTGGGTTTATGGCTTTTCAACTGGCTGGCATTGCTATTCTAAAATATACCTACCTGTGCCTGCCTGTGAGGTTCCCACAGGTTAGTTTTTGCTGCTGAGGAAACAGCCATTACTAGCACTGAATTTCAATAACTTCCTGCAGGCAAACACCTGGAGGCAATTACCTGTACTTGTCTGCCAGCAGACACAAATATGCTTTAGGATGGGAAAACTATATATCTGATTTTCTAAAAAAAAAAAAAAAAAAAAAGAGTCCAGCTCCTTTGTGTAATGTTTTACTTGTGTCTGAATGAAATGCTAGGTTATCCAGTCTAGGAATTTATCCTCCAACCTAGTACAGGCTGATAAACCCACTTTTTTGAGCACAGAATTTCTGATTATTAGATATTTCCTAGAAGTCTTATCCTCCATCTGATGTCAGAGCTCTTTTGCTCTCTTACAGGATATGGGTCAGTGACAGTGAGTGAAGGAAAATCAATAACTTACATGTTATGAAAAATGACAACACATTTACTTGAGATTCTTTAAAAAAAAAAAAAAAAGCTTGAGATTCTGTTCTAACAGACTCCCCAGTGTATTAAAAGAAGGGCAGGATCCAGGAAGGAAACAAAGTGCATGTAAAATTACATCACCCTTTATTTTAATATACATATGAATTTAACAATATCTTATAGATCTAGAGATGGTCTATAATGATAATTTTGGTGATGACTACTAGTTTAACTAAACCATGAAAGTTTTGCTCTTGTATTTCAATGTTGATGTTAATTACACTTTTAGGAGTATTAGAAATATCATCAAAATACTTTTGAAGAAAAAAAATGCTTTTGAAGATTTACAATTATATGTACTGAAAATAATGTTTGAATATATCTTCATGATTTTATAGACTGCCCCAGTAAGGATATCCTTGTTAATCATTATGTATGCAAATAGATCTCTGTTTTTATTCAGTGTAACTTCTAAGTTTCACTGCTTTCTGATTGTTTTCTTATTTCAGGGAAAACTAAAGATGATTAGCAAGTTCTGAAGCTTCCTTTTTTAGCCTGACCAAATTTCAACAAAAATGTCATTTCTTTCTCTCATTCTTCTTCCTGTAATCTGTCATTTTTTACCCTTAAGGTATTTTTTAATCCTTACTTTTTATTTATTTACTTTTTTTGCTATTTAGAAGCACAGCTTCCTTCAGCCTCTAATCCTTGTTTCCTAGATATATTTAACAATTCAATTCCAAAATACATTTTCTAAATTTCCATTGTACACATTATTAATGCATAAAGTTTCTGTTTTGTTTACCACAGAGTCTTCCTAGAGCACCTGTAAAAATATATTATTGGAAGGTAAATCATATTTTTCCATAGTCTTAGTGTTATAATTAGCTATTGCATTCCCAAGCAAGGACTTGTCATTAAATAAATTAAGAATATGACCAACAATAGACTGTAAACCTGAAACTATGACCACAACTCTTTTTAATGATTTAAAATACCACAGTGTTTTGTTCCAAGCCCAGCAGAATGTTAGGACTGGCAGAAATCTTAGAGATCATTGACTTTAACAGATGGATTTCACAGGTGAAATAAGAGAAACCAAGACCTACTGACTTTCTTGGGTCACACAGCTAGTTATCCATTGCCAGCTTGGTGTTGTCAACCTTCTTATTGCCTCCTAAATATAAGATTAAGATTAAGGTTCTGTCTTCAACATCTGGGCTGAAGGCTCAATCCTGAGATAGATGCTGGCTCTTCCCACCTCTCTCACTGGCATAATTTCTAATGCAAATTCTGTTTTCCCTTGAAGATAAGATGATGCCCCTTGGATGAAAAATTGAGTGATCCTACCTTCCACTGAATTGCTGTGGAATTCACACTTTCAGATGGTATAGATCACTGCTGAGGGTATATTACCATCATTGAAATATTTGTCTCACTCCTACTGTCTACCTAATATTTGAGGAAACACCCTATATCTGAATTGTAATGATGATCTTTTATCTCTTAAAACTATTCACAATATCAGACATTCAATAAAATTTATTGCTTGAGCTGCTACATACCTTTGTCAGACTTTTCTGCTGGATTGCATTGTAGGGATAACCCAGAGTTAAAGTGTTTGCAGTACAAAGAATCACCAACTGAAAGTTCCCCATATTATTTTGTTCTTTTGTCAGGTTCTTGCATTCCCTTAATCTTGCTAGCGTGGGAGGTCAAATTAAATAGATGTATTATTTGCTATTAGAAAGCTTGTAGTGATAGCAACTATATAAAACTCTTTGTGAAATCTTTATCAATAGAAAGTTATTCTTCTCTTGGGATGCCCCAAGGCCACCTAGTATCCAAACAGGATTCAGCATTGGCCATTTCTCTCACTTCTGGCTTAAGCTAACTGTCTTAAGATTCTCTGGTCTCATTTGATCTTTCAGATCACTGCAGAGATGTAACCTCTGTGGAATGGTCTACTAGTTCCTTGATCCAGTGTCTTTTCCATACATACCTTCTAATGATTTACTGCTATGGATGTTTACCCAGAGGGCCTTGGGCTTTCTCTGATCTTAGAGCAGTGACCCCAATGCTATAAAAGTGGTCTACTGGCCCATTGACTTCTTAATTACCACTTCTCTACTACTAGTTGACAATAAGGCCTGCCCAAGGCTGATTGATCAGCTAACACTGTGAAGCTTTAGCCAGTTGGTGAAACTCCCCATCTGTATGACTATCTTCTTTACCCCACAGATCGCTAGGTCTCTTTAGCCACCAAAGTAAAACATAAGAAAATCTAAACTTTGTCTTTCTTCCTTTCTTTTGAATCTAAAAGTTTTGAATAGGGACTTATGTCAGCTAGCTTTTGATGTATAACAAATCACCGCAAAATGTATTAGCTTAAAATAATGATTTATTTCGCCCATAATTCCACAGGTTGTCAATTTTGTGGGCTCATTTGTGCAGTTCTTCTGGTCTTGGCTGGGTTCACTTGTGTGTGTATGGTCAGCTCCTGGGTTGGATGGGAGCTGGTTGATCTAGGATGGCTTTATTACATCCTAATAATAATATGAGGGGGTGTAGTTGGGTGGTGATAAAATCATAGAAGTCATGAAGATTATTCTTTTGGTACTTGTGCAAACACAAAAACATGTCTGATCTCTAACCTTTCCTTTCTCCAGTGAAGAAGACATTCAGTTGACCCACTCTAGCGTTGGAAGATCTGCCGTTTAAAGAATGAAGTGGAAGTATATAAAACATGTATAGGCTAGCTCAAACTTTATCCATGTCCCCTACTCCACCTCAGCTGTACTAGAAGGCTTGTGGATGAATGATAAAGAATGGTAAATATTCATTCCAAAAACATATTTGGATTGGGACTTGTCTCAGGGGTAAATAAAAGCCCCTGGATCCCAGGGTGTCTTTTTTAACACTGGACCAGTCATCATTCATCACCTTTAGGATTTTATAATTGTTCCCTAATAGCCCAGACCCTAAAGGTCATTGTAGAAATCCAAACAAGTTTCCAAATTGCTGAATAGGAGGCCTCTTCCTCTGTGCCTCTCCAAATGGAGATATGCTGCAAGAGATGAGCTCATAGCAAACTGGCCTAATTTGGGGCACAGGGAGAAGGAGAAAAGGGGAAGAGCACAGCAAGCAGCCCATCCCTTGATCCCATGGCTCCACAGGCTCCACAGAGTTCCTTTGAAGGTGTTCTCGTCCCTGCCTATCCTCACTGTCTCAATGCCACTCTTTCACTCCATCCCAAGAGCCTTTCCCTGAAGTTTCCAGTATAATTGCTTTTATTAAAATGCTTTGTTTATTCTCTAATGTCACTGGGCCCTTATTTTCAGATTTTTTTTAAATATTGAATTTATCCTTGGGCTAAAAATAGAGTGATATAACAAAAGAAAAAGTAGAGCAGATATTAATAATAGAAAACAAACACACTATGAAGAAAATCAACAAAACTAAATGCTCTTTGATCAGGAATAAAAGAGGGCAGAATTAATCAACGTCAAAAGCCAAAAAAAAATTCAATTTTGAAAAAAAATCATAATTATTATGAGAACATTAGCATCTGGGTGGTTCAGGCAGTTAAGTGTCTGACTCTTAATTTCAGTTCATGATCATGAGGTAATCATCTCAGGGTTATGAGCTGCATACAAGGAGAAGTAAATTCTGTCCGTAGTCCTTTTCCTAAGGAAATTGAACCCATAATCAAATGCTTCCCATAAGGGAAACTCTCAATAACCAAAAAACAAAAGACACTGGTTTTTATCAAACTTTTGAATAGAACAAGAGGGAATATTCATCATTTTATGAGACCAAGACAACCTTGATTAGGAACCAAACAAACAAACAAAATCCCAAAGAAAATATGAGCAAAAAAATCACAGGCCAATCTTGCTCATAAACATAGAAAAATACAAATTCATCTTTAAGGAAACTTTTCATAAAACCGGAGTAGGCTACATACTTTCCAAATGCTTAGCAGGAAAAAAAAACCAAAACACACTCAAAAAAGGAAAAGTTGTTCAATAGGAAAATTCTGGAAAGAAACAATGTCAGATATAAAGCAGAAAGCATGAAACAAGATGACAGAAACAAGTGACTATGTCAAAATAAAAATATGAATGGATTAAACTATTTTGTTAAAAAAAGATGAAGATTCTCAAATTGGAAAAAAGATAAAATGTAATCTTATTGTTTATAAGATTCATTAAAGGTGAAAATAAGGAAATGAGTCAATGTATCCTAGGCAAAGATCAATTTAGAGAGTACTATTTGTCAATTTAAAAAAAGGCACAAAATACAGTAAATGCTACAATATGCTTAACCTTAAAAAACATTGTGCTCCCTTTAAGAAGCCAAACATATTGTATGATTCTATTTATAAGAAACCTTAAAAAAACAGACAAATAATTAGAGACAGAGACTATAGTAGCTTTGCTTAAAGCTGGGGAGGGCAATAAGGAATTATTCACATGTCGTTTTTTTTTAGTAGGATGAAAATATTTTAAAGTCAGTTGTTTAAAGCTGGCAATTAACTTCTGAAAAATGTATTTAGGAGAAAGTGCAGCCAGAGACAGAGACATTAGAGCCTGGAGAAAGAAGGGGAAAATTAGTTAAGAGCTATTTCTTAAAGGCAGAAATTAAGAAAATACTAGAAGAAGAAATCAAAGACAATGTAGAGACAAAATATAAATATACAGAAGTTTTTTAAAGAATACACAATCACTGTTTAATAAATATGTTAAAAAATAAAAATAAAAAAATAAAAATAAAAAAATAAAGTCAGTTGGTGATGGCTACAAAATTGTAAAAATCATTAAATCATACACTTAAAACAGATGAATTTTATGATATGTAATGATGTCTCAATAAAAGTGTTAAAAATATCAATTTATGATAAGCATAGGGTGGGACCCAAATAAATGATTTTATAGTGATACAATAAAGCTTGCCAAGTCATAAACTTTTATATGTAAATAGGGCTGCACAAAATAGACACATAAAGAATACTAGAAAAATTCACTTTCAAAGAAAACTATTGAATTAGTATCTGTAACATGATCCCATTAAAAAAACACACCTTAGTATTCGTTTGTATGTATTTGTTAAAAAAATATAGAAGAGCATACCCCAGAGCTTCTAACATTTTTTTAAAGATTGTATTTATTTATTCATGAGATACACACAGTGAGGGGCAGAGGCCTAGGCAGAGGGAGAGCAGGCTCCCTGTGGGGAGCCTGAAGCGGGACCCGATCCCAGACCCCGAGATCACAATCTGAGCCAAAGGCAGATGCTTAACCAACTGAGCCACCCAGGTGCCCCTATTACATAATTTTGAAAATGAGCTTTATCACTGTTGTAATTAAAGTAAAATTCTCAACTCAGTCTTTGAGTTGAGGCAAGCAATACCATCAAGCAGGCAACAATGTAAGTATGAAGATGAAAGATTTGATAATATAATTAGCAATGATGATTCAATTTCATTCTGTCTCCTGAAAGAGAGATAACTCTAGTCTTCTTGCACCCGCAGAATGCCAGACACTGACAGTCATCATAAATAGGTCCCTGCAGTGATCTGCTAGGAAGGAAACACGGGGCGTGTTTTGTCAACACTCTCCCAAGGTTGGATGTTAGTAAGGAAGGACCTCAACTACTTCCATCCTACTGGTACAAAATAGACCAAATAAATACAGAAAAGTTACTTCAATAAATAATTCAAGACATTTTTGAGCAGGTGTTTTTGTAGAGCTTGTATTTTGACTTCCTTTAGCAGAGCTATCTTTGAGAATGTTCATGTCCTATGTCAGCTGCAGGATGGCATGTATCACCTCCCAGGCCGCTGTGACCCTCGTCACAGCTTGGGGAGGCACAATCCACAGGAGGGTCAGACAACTAGCTTGGATGATCACTTCTGTGGTGCTGGTCATCAATACTTTATCCCATTCTCCCACCCTCCACTGGCTCTGAGGCAAAACAAAATGGCTTGGCATGCAGGGAGACGTCTATCCTGTCCTGTTCCAAGAAGGAGAGGAACCTGTACCATCGCTGATGGTGTTTTTGTGAGTTTTATTCTTTGGGGTTGGAAGTTTTTTTGAGAGCCATCTCAATAAACTATAGTGCCACTAATTCAGTATTGGTCATGGAACTTTTTTTTGGCTAAGGATTGTGCCACTCTTAGCTCTAGTGAGAAAGAACTACAGATTAAATCCCAAATCCAGAACCCATGACAACCTCTTTCCCAAATCAATAACTGAGAACAATCTTAATAAACACTCCAAAGCAGAAGTGATCCAAGTAGATTTTGTGATGACAGTGCTGTATGGGTAACTCAAGATTTAAAATTGGAAAACAAAACAAAAACAGAACCCAAAAACCTTTCTTCCTCTAAACTCAACTAAATGAAAATATTAAAATATTAAATGTCACCTTGCTAAATGACATTTGAGTAAAAAAGAAAGAAATCAAATATGCAATTACAGGTTTAGTAATATTAAGAATTTAGACATGGACCATAATGAAAACATTTATCATCACCTACAAGGAAAGCTATACCCTGAGGAGAAAAAGTCTTCTTGGGGTGCCTGGCTCAGTTGGTTCGGCATCTGACTCTTGATTTTGGCTCAGGTCATGATCTCAGGGTCATGAGATTGAGCCCTGAGTCAGACTCTACCCTGAGTCTGGAGCCTACTTAAGGTTCTCTCTCTGCCCCCCACTCTGCTCATGTACAGTCTATCTCTCTCTAAAAAAACAAATAAAATATTAAAAAAAGAAAAAAATCATCTTTAATGCTTCCTGCCCCCCCACCTTTATTGAGATATCATTGACCAGTAAGAATTCTATATATTTAAGGTATACAATGTGATTGACATGATATACATATACATTGTGAAATGATGACCCAAACTAATTAACACAACCAACACCTCATGTAGTTACCATTATGTGTGTGTTTGTGTGTGTGTGTGTGATAATCCTTACCACCTACTCTCTTAGTATAGAGTAGTATCTACTCTCCAAGTATGGTCTACAGAATTATTAATTATAGTCATCTTATTGTACCTTAGATCCCCAGAATTTATTCATTTTATAACTGAAATCTTAAGTGCTTTTTTTATCACTAAACCACAATGAATAAAACAAAAAATAAATATTTAACTCAAGAAGCTAATATTACAACAAAAGGAACCTAAGAAAAGGAATGAAAAAATTATTAAATGTAAAAGGCTCATAAATCAGAAGAATAAAACATTGACCAATACAAGAGATTGTCTCTTAAACAGTCCAGCAAAATTGATAAATACCTGGCAAGGTCAATTAAGAAAAATAGAACAAAAATACAAATATGTATAATTAGTAACAATAAAGAATAATCACAGTTGAAAAGAGATTTAAGTTGAATTTAGAAGAGGATACTCAAATTTAGAAGAAGACTCTTCTAAATTGAGAAGAGTCCTCTTCTATAGTGATATGGATGCATCCAAAGGAATGGTCCATAGCGGTCTTCAAATAAAATCATGGAGAATCTACTTTTATCTAAAATTTGGAGAATCAACTCTCCTAATGCCAAAGCTTAAATTTCAGTGGACCCTCAGGCTCACCTGGTCTGTGTGTCAGACCTGCGTCACCTTGGGATTTCACCATGCTGAAGTGTTGATATTCACGTCCTTGACCTTTCTTCACTCAGTGTATTGGCACATATTTGGTTAATATATACTTAGCTAAATGGTATTTAGATGAAATTACTTAAAAAGTAGAATCTTTAAAATTGTCTGAAATGAGTTTTGGAATTATTATGAATATATTTTGTGTTCTTCAGAGATACCTCCCAGTTGCCTTTTGGCAAAATATTTAAAAGACTTTTTTTTCTTTTTTTAAACCAAGAGTCTTCATACTGGGCTAAGTAGAGACTTTTTAAAGGGGATACAATGTGAAGTTTAAAGGACACAATATACAGAGAACAACTTTGTTATATCCTCTTCCCTGGTGTAATGTAGGTTTCTTTTTTTCTTATCTCCCCTTTCAAAATAGCCTTGTCCCACTTTACAAAAGAAAGTTGAATTGGTTAGGATGGTCTGGGAAACTTCAAAATCTCAGTGGCTTAAAACACAGATGTTTATTTCTCATTTATGCTGTACCTTCCACCAGGGAAGGTTTGGGTCTTTATATCACGTTGTCCTCACTCTGACCCTCACTCCATGGTCAATGGATGGAAGGTTGCGAATCATCGTGGCAGAAAGAAAAGAGAACTCTGGAAGGTCTTGTAGTGGAATTTAATGCTCCTGCTTAGAAAGGACATACATCACTTTCCTTTACAATGCAGTGGCCAGAACTAGTTTGTCTACCATGAGCATGGAAAGTACAAAGTCTGGACAGGTTCAGTGAACAGCATTAAGACTCCCCCGATTTATCCCCCTGGCAGTGCATGGCCTCTTGTCCACAGGAATTTCTAGGACATTAAACAAAGGAACTTGTGGAAATACTGTTTTTTGCAAAGTCTCCTTTTATAATTAGTCTATGAATCAATATAAGTCTATGGAGTTTCCAGTTTTTTTCTTTCTCATACATATTTTTCTTTTTAAAGGTACAGCCAGTGTATTAGGAACAAGGGTCTTTGCTCATGGGAGATTGTTTTGAGATCCGATCTTGCAGGGAGTGGAGAGCGATGGATATTGTCTTTTACAGTTTCCCCTCTTGTTCTAACAAGGACTGTCAAAAAGTGCATTACTCTCTGAGGAAAAGGTTAGAGAAGGCAAAGCAAAGGGGACATTGGCAAGACATATTGTAGCAGAAAAGACTATTTCTTTTTTCTTTCATTTGTTTAAATGTGAGCCATTTTCTTTGGCTATTCTCAACACTCATCCCTAGGACTCACTCACTAGAAAGAAAAGCATATTCAGGGAACAAGTGAAGATTGCCAGTACTATTTGCTTTAAAAGTAATTGGGATCCAAATTTTGGGGATTATACTAAATTTTTTTCATTTTGGATTTGGTATATATTACTCAATACTTGGTTATAGCTTGTTATATCAAGTCGTATCTTAAAAATATTGCATTTCTAGACTTTTTTCTACTTCATTAAAATTTCAAATTAATAAGATAGCTTCTAAAATAATTTTTAGCACTTTGTAAAATCTTCTTTCATAAAATGTAGAAATGTTTTATAGTGTGAACAAAAAAGTTGTTTTTTTTTTTTTAGATTTTATTTGTTTATTTGATAGAGAGAGGGGGCACATTCAGAGGGAGATGGAGAGAGAGAAGCAGACTCTGTGCTGAACAGAGAACCTGACTCGGGTCTATCCCAGAACCCTGGGATCATGACCTGAACCAAAAGCAGACACTTAATTGAGCCACCCAGGTACCCTTATAATGTGAACAAAATTAATGAAGCTATTTTAGGATCTTTACACATGATTTTTAGTTAATAATTCTAAAAACCGAATGTCAAAATCTAAATACATGCATGTATATAACATTTAATAGATACTATGATTTCACTATATTTCTCCCTTTATAGTAACATCATGTTAGCTCTACACTGCACTATAAGAGATCAAGACATTTAAAAGTGTATAGATTTATTTTTTTAAATTTATAAAGTAGAAGGATTTAGCATATTGAATCTACCCAATTTTAATCTTAATCACTCTTAGTAAACTATATTACAAAGGATATTCCATAATTTACAGTGTTTTTTAAAGATAACATTCCTTGAAATAAATATTAACATATTTATTTGAACTGAAAAATGCAGTGTTTCTCTGACACAAAGTAAATCTAAATCTGATTCACTTGATAGATTTGAAAACAAAGAAAGGCTTTGCTAAGGAAGTTTCAGAGCAGACATTTCCCACATGTTGAATGCCCTAAATCTTTAGTTCTAGAGATATTAATAAAATACACATTTAAAGGTTGTGACACGGTAAAAATAATCTTTACAAAAATACTGTATTGAAAGGTTCTGAAATGAAAAAAGAATTTTCTCAACTCCTCATTCAAAAATAAGTTCTTATTTGAAGTATAACATATGTACAGAAAAAGTGCACAGATCATGAGTGCATAGTTTCAGGAGTTATCACCAGTTAAACCCACCTGTGTATTTTTTTTACCACCCAAAAATAGAGCACGACTAGTGTCTCAGAAGTCTCCTTTATGCCTCTCCTAATCCACCATTGTTTATTAATAAATTGTTTTGAACACATTGCCAGTAAGAACAAACTAAATCCGAAAGAAAAACAAACAACAAAAAGAATAGGCATAGTAGATTACATTGGTCAGCAAACATTCACTCCCCCACCCCATATATCATCCCTGAGAAGACTATTCACCCCACCTCAGTGAAACAGGGCTTGGTCATCTGACTTCCTTTGGCCAATGGAATGTGGGCAGGGGGGCAGTGTTCCAACTCTGAGCCCAGGCTTTAAGATGCACACATCACGCCCACTAATGTAAGGAGAACATGCTCACTGCACCTTCATTCTACACCCCCAAAAGCAACAATGCAAAACAGATCTGAATTGCCCCAGTTGACCTACATACTTGCCAGAGACAGAAATAACCACTTTTTGTTATATGCCACTGAGATTTTGTTGGTAACACAGCAAAGGCTGACTCATATAATAATCATTTGGTAGATCTCAATAAAGCCTAAGTGAATGAACTCTAATGACCGGGTAACACATCCATTCTTTGCTTTCAACAAAATCGAAGAATGAATTAGAATTGTCAAAAGATAGATTATTAAAAGTAATTTCATCAGTGGGTGACTTTTTGGCATATGATCCAGAAGTGGTTAAACAAATTGAACAGCATTGCTAAAATAAAACTTCTATTCCAATCTATTTATATGAGCAAGGTTTCTCAGGGCTTACATCTAGAAACATGAAATATATAAATAGAATTGTGAGCTCTGTCTCATTCAAGCCATAAGCAATATTTATCTTTAATACAGCAAAATAACCCAACCTTATTCATGTCATTAAGCACTTTTCCCCCCAATGGTTAAAAAAAATTGTTTAATGATTATTTATGGAAATTTGTAATATAGTTAAGTTGTTTTGACCAATTATGTACTACTAACAATTGCAATGATAGCTCTACCCAAGAGGCAATTAACACTTAGAGCCTTATGTTCATTCACAGGTAATTATAAAATTAAACTTTCAATTTATGTGCATATTTTTATTGTAGAAAATAATGGTGATAAACGTAGTTTCAAGAATAAACAAATTCTCTGGGGGAGGGAGTAGTGGAAGCTGGATAGAAATATAAATCCAAGGATAAAAGAGATGAAGCACAGTTTCCCATAATTAAATAAAATCTGATTCATATATTTAAAAAATAGGATAGTGGTATCAAATTGTTGTGGCATTGGGATGCCACTGGATATAATATGATCTACATTTTATTCTTAAAATATTAATAGTTACCAAATTCCATAATCTTATCTTTGTGAATTTATAAACTTGTGCTGAAAACGAGGAGCTAAATATAAAGTACCTGAGATTTCATTTCCTCTGAGAGGGGAATTAAGTTTGAGAATTACCAGTATAAGCTACTGGTGAGTTACACATGTTTCCTTGATAAAGACAAGTATTTGGAATTAGCTGATCACTTCTATGAAGGTAAATGGTAGTCAGTTGTATCAACTCAGAAGACAACAATATTAGCCCAATCTACCACTCAAAAGTAAAGGTGATGTTTTTACATGGAAGTAGAAAGTAACTGTTTTATAAAAACGACAACAACTTCTACTGTGGAGACAATATTCTGGGGATCAATTTGGAAACGTTTCCATCATTATACAATTTTGTTACTGAAACCCGTATATGTCACTTAAAAAATTCTTGTATCTGCATATCTAAAAACCTGGACTGCAAAATAACCTCATCTACTTTTAAAATATTCAAAATATGCAGTCTTAGTGGTTTTTAAAATTCATTTGTTAAAAATATAAAAATTATATGTAAAATTATGATTATTTTAAGAGGCCAAACTAAAAATAAAATTAAATAAAAAAGATCAAACTGATTGGCTTCAGGGAAGCTGAGCACTTCTTAATATTTCCAGCAGTATCTATATAATCGATGAATGAAACAGAAAAAAAAAGTGAATATAATGATTTAGTAAGCTTGTTGTGATTTATTTTTTCCAATTTGAAACTATATGTATTTGTGAGGTATTGTTATTACTAAGATAGCTTTTAAAAAATACCAAAATGGGGGGGGGGGGCTAGGTGACTCAGTTGAACGGCTGCGGTAGGCTCAAGTCATGGGATCAAGTCCAGAGTGCTCTTAGGCTCAGTGGAGAGCCTGCTTCTTTCTTTACCCCCTCCCCCCCAACTCATGCTTTTGCACCCTATCCCTCTCTCTCAAATAAATAAATGAAATCTTAAAAAAAATCAAAACAAATTGAATTTAGAAAAAGGTCTTTGATCTCTATATCAGAATGTATCACATGAAGATTAAAATATAACAAGGCCTATTTAATCACAAGACTCTTACTAAAATATTTTTTCTGACTCTTACTAAAATATTAAGACAATTTCATGCCGGGAGGTGGGAGAAATGGGGAGATGTTATAAGATGAATGATTTCTGGGGATCCAGTGTACAGCATGGTAATCATAGCTACTAATATGGTATTACATACTTAAAAGTTACTAATGAATAGATATTAAATGTTCTTATCACAAAAAAACAAATAATAATTATGTGATGTGATGAAGGTGCTAGCTAATTATTTTGCTATGTGTGTGTCAAATCAACACATTATACACAGATTTAATACAATATTATATGTCAATTATGTCTCAATAACACTGGAAAAATATACTGTTTTAGAGGCACAAAAAGGTTATTTTTACTAAGACCATTTTTTATTGGTCTACAAAGTTCAAAAATTACTTTTAAGTAGTTTATTTCATCTTTATCTCATCCTTAAAATTTTTCTATTACCAACTTTGTTTTATAATTGAATGTAACCCATGAATATAGTAAGCAGTAAATATGTGAAATTATTAAATAAGTATATTGAGGTGATATTAAGGTTGTAAGGATAAATCATTGGGAGCCTCTTCTCTATAAAACTTGATGAGACTGAGTTAGAATATCATAAAGAAATAGATTGTCAGCATGGAATATATAAATAACCAAAATTGGCTCAATATGTAGAGGATCCATCATGAATAAAATTGAAAAAGATAATTATCCCCCCAAATTTGCCAAAACCAGATGATTTTATGGATGTTATTTTAAACTCTGAAATTATAGAGTTCTTTTGCAATTTAAAATGTCCCAGAGCATAAAGAAAGATGGAAATCTTCCCAGTTTATTTTAACCTTATACCAAAACCTGATAAAATTATCACAATGAAAGAAAACTACAGCTAAATTTCACTTATGATTATAGAGGAGAAAAAATCCTAAATAAAATATCATCCATCTAAATGTATTAAAAGAACAACAAATTACTAGTATAGTAGAGTTTATTCTTGGAATCAAGGATCATGTAGCAAGAAATCTATTAATGTAATAGATACAAATGATAAAAAAAGTAAGTCATGTCAATAGATGCCCTTCAAAAATACCCAGTTAGTTCAACATCCATGTTTGATAATATTTTTTTTTTTTATGTTTGATAATATATTTAAAGGAAGTAGAAAGAATATTCCTTGAATGTTTCATATATACAAATATTTTTTTCACGCATACACAAATACAAATGAAAATAAATATGTAGGTACTTAAATGGGTTTTTCTGTGTCTCCCTCCCTCCCTCCCCCCTCCCTCCCGCTCTCTCTTTCAGAGGCATTCCTATAAAGTCATAAATACTGATACAGTTATCTGCTATTTCGAGATGTTGGAATCTTAGCCAATATAATGAGAAAAGCTAAATAGGCTGTAAACTACTCAGATGAAATAAAGTATCAAGTGGATACCAGTTTTCAGTTGAGAACTTACTACAATAAATAAGAAAGTTTAGTAAAATGGCCATTTGCAAAACACACAACACAGACAGACCTATTGACTATAAAACAGTTTTCCAATAATAGCCAATGATATCCAGGAAGAGAAGCCTTCATAACAAGAGCAAGTGTGAATTAGCTGGACATATGCTTAATTAGAATTGCAGAGATCCATAGGAAAACATTTACAACATTTTCCAAGGGCAACTACAAAAAAGTGATGTTGCTAGATCAGAAGACTCGATGTTGCTATCGTTTTTTTTTTTTTTTTTTTTTTTTTTTTGTGGAATTACATACAAATTTATCAGAATTCTAGTGGGCTTCTCTTTATAACACATGACTGAGTGATACCAAAGTTCAACAACAAAAATAAACAAACTGCAAAAACCATGGACATTTCAAAAACTAAGCATGAAAAGAGATTTTACTCTCATGTTTTTCAAAATATATTATCAAAATATAATAGCTAAAAGTGGAACTGAAATAGAATGATAAAACAAGATAAAAATCCTAAAGTTCCAAGCATACTTAAAAGTTTAGTGTATGCTAAGATCTTTATTAGCAACAGGAAAACAATACATATTATTTAAAAATAGTGTTAAAACAATTGGTTAACCACTTTGGGGGGGGGGGAGACAAATTTCCCACCCCATCCCATAATCTAAAATAAGTTCCATGTAGATTAAAGATCTTGAATATGAAAAATAAATTGTTTATACTTAACAGGAATTCTCTAAGCATGGATCCAGGGGTCAGATCCAGGTTTTGTGAGACTCAATCAATTTTAGAGCTTTCATTAAACTAAATAATTTAAAAACATGAATGTAAAATTAGAAAAAAATGGATTAAAATTGCTTATAATTATTCATTAAAACATAAGGAGTATTAAGTACTCTTAAAATTTAAAATTACTTGATTAATTTGCATTATTTTTCCATTAGCTTTACTGAGGTAAAATTGACAAAACTGTAAGATTTTTAAAGTGTACAAGTAATGATTTGATAAACATATATAGTGTGAAAGGATGTCCCTTATTGAGTTAATTCACATATTATCACCTCCATATTTACTTTTATTTTTTGGCAAGTGCTTTCTCTTCTTTCTTTTCTTTCTTTCTTTTCTTTCTTTTCTTTCTTTCTTTCTTTCTTTCTTTCTTTCTTTCTTTCTTTCTTTCTCTGTTTCTCTCTCTCTTTCTTCTTTCAAAATTTGAGAGAGCGAGAGAGAGCATGAGTGAGAAGAGCAGAGGGAGAGAGAGAATCTCAAGCAGACTCTGAGCTCAGCACTGAGCCTGATGTGGGGCTTGATCCTAGGACTCTGAGACCATGACTTGAGCCAAAACGAAGAGTCAGATACTTAACATACTGCTCCACCGAGGCACCCCAGCAAGTGCGTTATTTCTTTTTTTTTTTTTCAAACTGTTGTTTTCTTAAAACCATTAGTATTAATTAATTAATTTGGATTTTATTATTTGTGAAAGACACAGAGGCAGAGAGGGCGGGGGAGAAGCAGGCTCCATGCGAGGAGTCCGATGTGGGACTCAATCCTGGGACTCCGGGATCACTCCCTGAGCCAAAAGCAAAAGCCCAACCACTGAGCTACCCAGGCATCCCAAGTGCATTATTTGTTAAGCAATTTGTTAAGCAGCATATATAAAGTAATTGGTAGAGTCTGCTTTAATGATGTTTGACCTCAGTATTCAAAATGTTGCATAGAAAATAAGGAGTTTCCCAATTAGTCAATTTGAAATAAAGAAGGCCAATTATTATACAGAAAATAACACTTCAAAAAAGCAGAGCAAATTGACAAAGTCACAGGGAGTGAATGAGAGAAAATGTAATTTAGGGACATGCAGGAGAAAGATCATCAGAGACTAGGAAATGGGAAGCAGAGGAACAGGTGTACAGCAACCAAACTAATTACTCGGCCAAGGCAAGTGTGTCTGACAACAGAAAGAGGGACAGGCCTACCCAAGAGTTGTCCTGTGATATGTGCAAGAAAGAACCCAATACAAAAAAGGGGGGGCAGATTTTGGAAAAAAAATAAGATGAGCTGGGATGAACAGAACAAGTCCATGTGATGGTCACATACAATAACCACACTGTCGTATGCCAGGGATGATAATGGAGACATCTAACCAATGATGTGACAACTGAAATGAGGAAGGTCAGAAAGCTTTCCAAAGGGCCAGGATGGCAAAGGAATAAAATATCACGTGTCCACCAGGAGGGAGAGAGGCACACAGGCAGTAGAAAAATGGGGGGAACACATTGCAGTGGATGATCACAGTACACTCAGGGAATTATCTGGCACAGATGAAATGACAAACAACAACAAAACAACATGGGAACAGTCTTACTGTCCTCTGGGGTGGTCATCCTCCTGACTCCTGCAGAAACCAGGGGCACAAGGAAGCCACTTCGGAGGAACCATGGAGGCCGGAGCATAGTGTTTCCATCGCAGGCTGAAATCTCTTCTAGCTTCTTTTACCTCGGGAAAAAGGAGCAAGAGAAAGAGTCAGGCTGTCATCTTCTATCCAAAACCTTCTAGGGTTTTTCTTTGCCTTCAGAACACAGCCTTCTGAACACAGCATCCAAATCCCTTCATAATAGGAAACGAGTGTAAGATCTATTTGCTATTTTTTTTCAGATTTGTTATGGCATGAAAATCATCATTTCAAGAACTTCTTGGCAGGAGCTAAGGTAAAAAAAAAATAACTTTTATATTTGAACAGGCTTGCCTTTAGCCTGTTTTTCAGAAGTCAAGACAGTTAACAG
Source organism: Canis aureus (assembly GCF_053574225.1). Classification (NCBI taxonomy): domain Eukaryota; kingdom Metazoa; phylum Chordata; class Mammalia; order Carnivora; family Canidae; genus Canis; species Canis aureus. The sequence continues at coordinate 15,145,626 of NC_135647.1, forward strand.
CTTCAGTCTTGTGGAGTGACTGGACTTGGAGTCACTTGGAGTGACTGGACTGCCCAGCCCACTCCCCAGAGGCAAGAATGCAGGGGCTGAGGGCTCACAGCTCATGGTTCTCAACTCCCAGAGCAGAGGTGAGGGCACCGTGGCTGCCGCAAGTCCCATGGAGCCAGTGGTTGATGGGGACATTGAGAAAAGGCCACGTTGTATTTGTTTCAGTGTTAAAGGCCAAGAAACAATAAAGATTTGCTAAGGAACCGGTCAAGACAAAATAGATGACACAGTAGAGAGCCAAAGACATACCTATCTGGCAACAACTTAACGGTGGTCCGAGAGGCAGTAAAGAGATGGTCCTCTGACCACAGACGAGATGACAATGTTCCATTGAGACAGGGGAGTTAGAACACCTGCTAAGGGGACAAACAGCTACCAGTGCTAAGTGGACATGTACAGTGTCCTTTGGATAGGAGTCATATGGGAATGGGTGTGTGTGTATGAAAGATTTCATTTTATAACAAGAAGCCAAATGCCAAAAATGCATGCTAACATCACTGATTTTTTTTAAAAAGATTTCATTTATTTATTTGAGAGAGAGAGATAGCAAGTGCGTGAGTGAGGTGAAGGGCAGAGGGAGAGGGAGAAGCAGATGCTCCACTGAGCGGGAAGCTTGACGATGCAGGGACATGGGGATGTGGGACTCGATCCCAGGACCCCCGGATCATGATGAGAGCTGAAGATAGACGCTCAACCACTGAGCCACCCAGGTGCCCCTCAATGACTTTTTTTTTTCTAACATGCCAATTTTAGGGACCTTTTAAAGCCACATATTCCACACTATCTTCATCATCATTGATAGCAACTCATAAGTGAGATCATCATCATTTGCTTACTCCTTATTCCTGTGGGGCATTCATATTCCCATCTCAGCATATGGCTACACAGTAACTTGGGCCAGAAATCCAGGAGTCATTCTAGATCCTTCTCTCTTTTGTACTTTGACCTCCAGATAATTTAACTTCCTTTCTCTCTTTATATATATATATATTATATATTTATCTACTACTTTTCATAAAAATTTGATAGTATGTCTTCTCTGTTGGAGTGTAAGTTCACTGAGAAAGAGCTTAATTCCCATTTTTCACTTCCATCGCTTCTTGCATTCATTGCCTTAAACACTCAAACGTGTCATGTTATATTTTTTTTCAAAGGTCAAGGATTTAAAATGTCAATACTCAAAGGCTGACAAAATTGGCCTTGTACATATGATGGTTTGTTCCCTGATGGCTGTCCAGAGTAAAGTTTTACTGGACTCCTTCTCTGCTATACCAGCAGGCCTTGTTCAGTGATAGGTGACAGACACCTCACCATACCATCCAAGCCTATGGATGGTGCCCCTTCAAGTTGGGATGTCTTCAGAGCATCCGCATTTTGAACACATGCAATACAATAATTAGCATTGCATATTAGAGGGTAAAACTAATCAGTAACTCTTAGAATTACTGCAAAAAAAATTGTTTCTAGATTTATACACCAAATTTCACTGTGCTGCATATAAGTAAATCGCAATCCTTATGCTCAATAATCTTCTACTTTAAAAATAGGTAAGAATGACACATCTAGAGATGGATAAGACCGTAGATAAACAAAATGAGTGCTTCTGACTTGGTTCCAATGGAAACATTTCAATCTAACTTAAGAAACTCCTAACTCTTTTCTTTCTCAAAGCTTTGTTTTTTATCTCGTTGTTTATATGATTGTTATCATGGAAACTAAGAGAATCATTCATTTGACTTTACCTTTTGATTAATCCTATTCTTCTATAATTCTTTTTCTTTTTTTTTTTTTTTTTATAATTCTTTTTCGACTCTCATCATGGCAGGAGGTGATTCAGAGAAATCTCTCAATGCAAATGATGCCACGGTAATTTTCTATCTAGTTTTGGCTCTTCTTTTTTTTTAAACTGTTAATCACTTGGAATCATCCTCTATTTTACTTGTTTTGTTCCATTGTTTGCTTTCCCCCCTTGAAACCAACTTATTTGAGAAAACGAAAGCACTAAATTTCATTCTGGAATCACTTTATTGCATTTGGTTTGAGGAGCTGATATTCGTTTGTGAATTTCTTGAGCCAAACTTCAGGTTACACACCTGAACCCTGAAAGCACCTTCTTTCTCAGGCTATGTGGAGGTTCAGATGCCAGGTTTCTGTAGGGTGAACAGCCTATGATGGCTTACTAAAGGTGATGTTCAATGGGATGCTTGCTTGATTGTTTAAGGGTGATTGCCTTCCAGTTAATCATTGAGACTAGAAGCCGCCACTCAGGACTGCAACAAAGCAATGTTTTCACCATTTCCTAATGAGTTCAATGTGGTTATTTCCCTTTTGATGGAGTGAAATGTTTCTTTGACAAAATCGATTTGTACCATGTACTTACTGTTTTATTTTCCCTTGAATGCTGGGTCTAGCTCAGTAGTAGTGTACATGGGGAATACATGGAGACCCATTGTAAAACACTTATGGTTTCTTAGTACCAATAAACAGAGACCCACAGGTGGCTTACTCCGAGAGAGGGGAAATGATTTGCCTTTTAAATTTGCTCAGCTTGCATTTCATTTATTCTGTAAAGAGCCAACAATGACACATACGCTTCAGTTCCAATTTCATTTGTGCTGTTGTTTAAAATGATCCAGTGTCTGTTCTGCATACCAGGGGCTGTAGTACAAGGCTGGCCGGTTCCTTTTGAATTCTGCAATTCCTAGCCCAGTCATATTGGCCCATGTCCCATGGTCCACACCACGCGTCCCTTGATATTCCAACGGACAACTGGTCTGAGGATGTGACTTTTTAAAACAGCAACAGCAAAAACGACAAACTGTCCAGTAGCCAGTGGTGTTTACTAAATACCCACTAAACGTCTTGGTTTGGGTTCCCTAGCACACCCCAGAAAAGAACTTGGGGGTCAATTACTCAGTTATCCCTGGAGGTGCAAATGAGGGCAGATTCCTCATGAGGTAGAAGAGTAAGAGGAAGAAATGCAGGGAAGGAGTAATGGCCAGGGTAGCCAGGGCCATTATCCCCTTACTCTCATCCCTGCTGTTACATCCCCAGTGTTCCCAGGTGCCCTGCATGCTGGTTGGACAAACTCACATGGTTTTGGCCACTGAGAGTCTCACTCAGAGCAACTGAGAGAAGCTGTCAGGAGCCCAGAAACTACCCACTGCAGATACAGATGAGCTCAGGTACATGCAGGATCTGGAGCATCTGCTATACTAACCGGATTAAGCTTCCTTGAAAAAATTCAGGTGAATGTTGTCTTATGATGAGTGCTCTGGAGATACTCTGAAATTGGATGTTAGCATAACAGGGGTACTCATCTGAGCAATACTGAGCTGGTCTCAGATAAAATAAAGATTTGGAAGAGAAGATGATTGTCTCTCTGGCAAATTACAGAACTGTTGAGAAGTAGTATGGTGTGGTGGTTAAGAGTGCACAGGATAAGGGGTCTGACCAGCTGGCTGTGAATGCCGACAATGACACCTGCTACTTGTATGACCCTGGGCTGGTGACTCAACCTTTCTAGTCTTATAACCCTAGAGTCCTGCGTCCTCATCTGTAACGTGGAGGTAGTCAGAGTATCTACTTCTAAGGGCTGTTGTGAGGGTGTTGTGAAGTTGTAAGCACATTGAATGCACTGAAGTATATGTTCACTATTACCATGATGAGAAAATAACATCTTCTGCTGCTTCTCAACTAAAGGAATGCACAGCTGAGGAACTGGTGTTGGGAAGGGGTGTTATTATCAAAAGCATATTGTTAGCCAGTTGTGAAGAGACAAAGGCTGTATGATTCTGCTTATATAAGGTATCTAAAGTAGTCAAATTCACCGAAGCATAAAGTAGGATGGAGGTGGCCAGGGCCTGGGGGAAGGGGAAAGTGGGGATTTGTTCAATGGATATACAATTTCAGATTTGCAAGCTCTAGAGATAAAAGAGCTCTAGAGATGCATTGTACAAAAATGTGGATATACTTACCCTGAATTGTATAATTACAAATGAATAAGATGGTCAACCGTATGTCTTATGTTTTTCACCACAATTAAAAATAAAATATTTTTAAAAAGCATATTGTGGATAAGTTCCATCAGTTATGCCTACAAAATGGAATCCATAGCCTGCTATATGTCTTTCTTTTATGCTGTAGTCATCTGCAACAACATTGAAATCTGGAAGACATTTCAGATCACTCTTCTATTTAGAATGCATGTTCCCCCAAATGCCACTTAAATTATTCATTGTGGACACCCAAGGGAAGACCATAACCAATAAGAGAGATTCACTCCCTGCCCAAGATATCAAAGCAGTTGTTTCTAATATAAACTGCCTCTAAACAGCAGGTTTCCAATAAGGTCAAGAGGCTACAAGAAAACATCATTCAGAGGTTTTGCAGATTGACACAGATAACTCTGCCCTTGGCTCCATGGGGATAGATTCAATTTTCTGATTGCAAATTCAAGGATGTGAAAAGCCTATTCTTTAGGAAGAAAGATTATTGTGAAAAAGAAGATGTACAAATCAAGCAGTATAACCTCCAAGAGTTGCATTCTACATACAGGTTCTGGGGCAAAAAGCCTCATGATATTCTAGAACACCAAAGTGGCCAAAGAGGAAGTAAATGCCAGCTGTGGCCTGTTATTTACTAGCAATCCCACCTTAAAAGAATTTTCTCTTATGGCTTTTTGCAATTAGCAAAGCGACAAAGATACAGAAAGGGGCAGAACAAGTTCTCAAAAGTGTTGCTGGAATGGTAATACTGGGCATCATCCCCACTCCCCCATCCAGGTTGTGGTCCTTAGCCTCAAAAGCTAGATTCTTTACCTCTCTGGTTCTTCCAAATCTATGGACCAGACCCTGGGAAATGACCATGCCTAGATATTGCCATCTTGCAAGATCTTTCAGACATTGACCATTTGTAACTTCCCTGAGATCATCTTATGTTAATCAAATTTACAAATGACAGATGTGTAAATAAGACTCCCCATTTAATAACTTGTCTGGAATCCAGACTCCGATGTCTGATACCAGAGTCAAAACATTAATCAGAAGATTAGAATTAGAAATAAAGAGAGTGAGATCGTTTTAAGAAAGACCTCATATGGGCCAGAGAAAAAAGTCACTCTTGTCTCCCAGTGGCTTATATTTCTCCAAAGTGGTTTGACTCTGTTTTCATTGGCAGTAGTAGGTTAACACGAACAAATTCTTGATTTCTATTATAATATCCTGTTGTTAAGCTCTAGTCAGATCATCTTCTCTTTTAACACCTTTGTCTAGATGAGGTTTATTGATTAGGCTTCAACATTCATAGTTATAATCGTATTCTTTCCTTGCTGTCTTCAGATGACTCTGACAGAGGCTTTTTGGGCTTGGAGCTTACCCAAATCCCCCAGCCATGTATTTACTGGAAATCTCTTGGCTTATTTCTGCTGATCCCATCCAGGCCAACTGGTCTACTTTCACTTTTAGAGGGGAACGAACAAGTCCTTAGGATACCTCCCATAAGATTTTGAGACCACTGAAAGACCATTCTGAAGTTTGCAAAGGCTTTCCCCTCGTGCAAGAACAGCAAGGAGTCACGAAATAAGAGGCCTGTTGCTCTCTACGGTGCCTTTGGCATTAACGCAGTGTCTGAAGCACACTGGGCATTCAGTGTGCCTGATAATGTCTTTATAGCTGTTGCCATATACATAGAGCTCACAAAAATCCCCATTCCTCATTAGTGCTGCTATATAATGAGTTCCCACTAGACCATAGACAACAGAGCCTCAAGAAGCAAATCTCTGTAGCACTGCGCATCATGCCTGGTATGTAGTAGGGGCTCAAGAAATTTTCATTGGATAGAAGCTAGTTTGTCATGGATTCGGTGGGGCCTCTGTTAAGGGAGAAGGAATCAGGAGGCAGCCTGACAGGATGCTGCCAATTGAAGTCAGTGCTAATCCTGACTGTCATCTGACTAGGTATGTGATCCAAGATAAGTCATTTATCCATTATGAGTTGTTTCCATTTATGCACTTGTAAAATGGAAATGGTAGTACTTAATCTCATAAGGCACATGGGAAAGAAATGCATATGCCAAAAATGTGTGATGATACTCGGTAGAATGTAAAAACTCAGTGACTAGGAGTTCCCCACCCTAACTGTCCCTTGGTACCCATCTTTTCAGCTTTTCCATCCGCTTGTTGTTGAATCCTCAAATGCCGACTCAATAGCTCTTAGCAGTGTATCCCAAATTGGCATGCTACCCCTATTCTCATTCCTCCTGCCTGGCCTAATCCAGTCCTGGGCTCTCTTATTCACTTATCGAGATTTTGAAGTCCTAAATCATTGTCTTCTTACCGTGTTTCCTGCCCAATCTCTACCTTCCCCTTCTCAGTACTTTGCTGATCTTGGCTCTAACAAGTGCCTTGCTATGCCATTGCCACAGATCAGCACTAGCAACTGCTGAAGCTGTAACTCTAGAGGCTTCTCCAGTTGTAGCCCAGTGGGATTAGAGAAATCATTGAATTTTGAGATGCCTGGGTGGCTCAGCGGTTTAGTGCCACCTTCAGCCCAGGGCGTGATCCTGGAGACCCAGGATCAAGTCCCATGTCGGGCTCCCTGCATGGAGCCTGCTTCTCCCTCTGCCTGTGTCTCTGCCTCTGTCTCTGTGTCTCTCATGGATAAATAAATAAAACTTTTTTAAAAAGAGAAAAATCATTGATTTCATAATTTTAGGATGATACAAACCTATAGTCTTAGGATTTTATAAATATCTAAAGATCTATGTCCAGATAAAACCTAAAGACTTTCTATGTCATTTTAAAACATCAGATATCCAAGGTAAAGAAAAAGATTAAATTCGGAACATCCGACATCATCATTTTGGGCTGTCATATCCATGTTGTTGGTATTAATTCCTCCCAAAGTAATGAAGAAATGAACCTAATGCAAAAACCAAAGCTGGAGTTCCAGGCCTTGTAATGCTACTGCATATTTGCAATTCTTTCCTTCCACAAAAGTAAGGCTTGACCAGTCCCATCTACTTCCCCCAATGATAGACCCAGTGTGCTGGGTCCAGACTGAGATTCAGAATTTGAGGAACACAAGTCCAGCTCTGGAGTGGGGAAAGAAAGAGGATGGTTAGGGGTAAGGAGCTATTCTGGTCCTTGTGTGGAATCAAGGATAATTCAAGGAGTAGCAGCAACCATGTGAGAAAGCAAAGCTCAAACACATCAAATGTCCATTTCAAGTAATGGTCAGCTAAGGTAAAAGAGCGAGTGTTAACTAAGGAAATAAGCCTACAGGGACTGTGGGTTTGAAGTAGAGGATAAAGGTTGAATCTGCCTTTCCCAGAGAGGCTGCAGGAACATTCTATAGTTCTTCTCCAGGCTAACTATCTTATCTGGAAAGGCATTCTAAAACTCAATTGGTGGGGCACCTGGGTAGCATAGTTGGTTAAGTATCTGAATCTTGGTCTCAGCTCAGGTTCTGAGCTCAGGATCTTGAGATCAAGCCTTGTGCTGGGCTCTGTGCTCAAGCAGTGAGTCTGCTTGAGTTTCTTTTGCCCCTGCTTGCTCTCTCTCTCTCTCTCTCTAAGTAAATAAGTAAAAAACAATTTTTTTTTTTTTTTAGGATTTTATTTATTCATTCATGAGAGACACACAGAGAGAGGGGCAGAGACATAGGTAGAGGGAGAAGTAGGCTCCTCCCGGGCAGCCTGATACAGGACTTGATCCCAGGACCTGGGGATCACAACCTGAGCCGAAAGCAGACAGACACTCAACCACTGAGGCACTCAGGAGTCCCAATAAGTAAACCTTAAAAAAATTTAAAAGATTTTTTTTTAAACCCAACTGCCAAGCACCCACTGCTACTGCTGGCCTATGACATTTGCGTTCGTCTTCTGTTGAAGTGTCACAGATTTTCACAAAGTTAAAGGTTTAAAACCATCCCCATTTATTAGCTCACAGTTCTGTAGGTCAAAAGTATGGTATGACATACTGGATTCTCTGCTCAGGATCTCATAAAACTGAAATCAATAAGCCAGACTGAGCTCCCATCTGAAGGCCCTAGGTAAAAATCTACTTCCAAGTTCATTCTTGTTGGCAGATTTCATTTCTTATAGTTGTAGGACTGAGATCCCCAATTCCTTGCTGGCTGTCAGCTGGAGCTCATACATAGTTTCTAAGAACTGCCATTCTGAGACCCGGCTTTCTCCATCTTCAAGCCAGCAATGGCCTGTCTGTGGGATCCTTCTTGTGTTCTCAGTCTCTGAATTATTTCAAGACAAGTTAGAGAAAACTCTGCTTTTAAAGGGCTCATGTGACTAGGTCAGTCCCACTTGGATAATCTCCCTTTGTAACAGTCAACTGTGCCATGTAACATAACCTCATCATAGGAGAGAGATCCTACCTCTTCACAGTTCCGGAGACAATGCAGGATGCGAACATTTAGGAAGGAGTGAGAAATTTGGGGGACCATCTTAGAATTACCCAACCATAGCATCCCATGGATTTGTTTAATTAATAGGATACTTTCAGCTCTTATTGATTTATGAGCCTGGGCCACAGTATATTTAACAGCTATATATGTATATAAAATCCATGGTAATTCACTTTCCTGTTTTGAATTTGTTTTCATTACAAAATCCCAGCTGTCACTGAATGTATCTATTCCCTTTCAGGAGGTGATAAAGATGATCCAGGCTGGGGCATTAGCCAAGTAAGGCAAATCAGGGACTCAGTTTCAAAGAGCTGGAAATAGCAGGTCATATAGCTCAAGGTGGCCAGGAGCTAAGGGGATGAGTCCTAGCCAAAGTTAGTAGGAAGTACTGAAACCCAACCAGGAATCAGAATATAGTGTCAATTCCAAAGAGCCAGAAAAAGGGCCAAAATTTTAGTTCAAGACAAAGGGCAGGAATTTGGCGATATGGAAATGGGATCGAAGTAGTTTAGAAGCCAAACACAGCGAGTATCCTGGATGATTGCTTCAAATGCCACTGGGGTGTCTGTCTGGGAGAGTCAACGTGGAAACACATATGCCCTTTGCCTTTTCATAAAGGAAATGATCATCTACAGACTGGATCTCTGAACGTATCAACAAAGGGATATTTGAAGTTACCGAGGGGACAAGTTTTGCAACAACGTTTACTGCTGCCTCCTCTGGCCCTGTAAGGCAGCCAGCCCATCTGCAGTGTCACAGTGAGCATGTCAGGTGTGACAGGACGGTTCTGCACGCTGTGCTGCCCTTCACCGTAGCTGTACTAGCCAAGCTCCTGTGGAAAGACAACCCTTCGCCTGCACTAAATCCCATCTGCTCTGAGCAATTCTCTCCTCTCTCTTTCATCATCATTTCCCCATCTACTGGGTTCATCTGCTGTAATTCCTCCTATTGAAAGACCTCTTGTCCCTTCCTATCTGTGGCCCCATTCGTTTGCTCCCCTTTGCAGCAAAACTCTTTGAGTTATTATTACTCACTGTCTTCCACAGCTCTCCTCCAGTGCCTCTCTAACTCAGCCAGCCAGGCTTTCATCCCACAACCCCGCTGAAACTCATCTTGTTCAGGTCACAAGGGATCTCCACGTTACTTAAGCCAGTGGCAAGTTCTTGGCTCCTTTGACTTGTTGCATTTGGCACCATGGACCACTGTATCCTGATACACTTTACTCATTTACCATCCAGGATTCCACATTTGCTTGTTTCTTCCTTCTGCCCTCCTGATGGCTCCTTCTTCATTTCCTTTGCTGGGTTCTGCACTTCTCCAGAGCTCTTCCTGCCAGGATGCTCCCAGGCTCTGCCTTGGGCTCTGTCCTCTATTCACATTCACTCCCTTCTTGATTTCATCCAGTCTCATGGCTTCACTTTCCTCACGCTGATGGCTCCCGCAAGCATATTTCCAGAGATTCATTATGACAAATGCCTACATGACATCACTACTTGGATGTCTAATAACTTCTCAATCAACATGTCCAAAAATGAACTCCCAGTCTTTACCACAAAACCAGCTCGCCCTCGATTTTCTCCATGTCAGTTGATAACAGACTCTATTTCTTCTTTCACTCCTCACATTATTATTCAGAAAATGTTTTTGGTTTTATCTGCAGAAAATCTCCAGATTCTGACCACTTCCCACCACCTTCATGGCTACCAAAATCGTAGTATCACCCTTTCTTGCCTGAATTACTCAATAGCCTCCAGACTGATCTCACTGCTTCTGCTTTTGCTTCCCTTCTAGTTTTTTCTCAACTTGGCAGCTGGAATGAACCTTTAAAAACTAGGCTGGTTTACATCTCTATTCTGCTCAAAATTCTGCAAAGACTTCATCAAATGCTGATTAACAGAAATGCTGAAATAGGGAGATGAAAAACACAAAACAAAGTTCCTACCTTCATGGGGCTCAACCACAGGTGGTAACTTCAATGGTCTGTCCATCCATCCCCAGCAATAAATTATTAAATTATCTGGGCCACGGCTTCTCCACCTCAGCCCTGTTAACATTTTGGTCTGGACAATTCTGTATTGTGAAGAACTATTCTGTGCGTTGTAGGACATGATCTCTACCTACTAAATAGATGCCTGGAACAGCCCTCAAATTGTGACAACCAAAAATGTCTCCAGAGACAGGCCATCAAAAGAATGAAAAGACAAGCCCCACACTGGGAGATAAAATTTACAAAAGACATAACTGATAAGGACTGTTATCCAAAATATACAAAAACTCTTAAAACTGAACAATAGGAAAATAAACAACTCAATTAAAAATTGGGCAGAAGACCTGAATAGACACCTCATCAGAAAAGGCATACAGATGGCAAATAAGCACATGAAAAGATGCTCAATACCATATGGCATTAGGGAATTGCAAATTAAAACAACAATGAGACTACTGCACACTTATTACGATGGCCAAAATCCAAAGCACTGCCATTACTAAATGCTGACGAGGATGTGGAGTAACAGGAAGTCTCATTCATTGTTGGTGGGAATGCAAAATGATAGAGCCACTTTGGAAGACAGCTTGGCAGGGTATTTTTGTTTTGTTTTTTTTAGAGAACTATACATACTCTTACCATGTGATCCAACAAATATCCTTGATATTTACCTAAAGGGGTTGAAAACCTATGTTCACACAAAAGCCTGCACATGAATGTTAATAGCAGTTTAATTTATAATTGCCAAAACTTGCCTTGACCTATGTGGTGAAAGGACAGAGTGACTATAGGAGAGTGACAAATAGGGCAGCAGGAGATGAGGGCCAAATCATTTCAGGTTGAGCCCTTCAATCACAGTAGAGAAGTGGGAATTTAAACTGAGCATGACTGTAAGCCCCACACAGTTCTAAGTAGAGGGATGACATTATTTTACTTTGAAAAATGAGAATTTCCGTTGAAACCTCAATGTGAGGGTCAATTTTATATGTCCACTTGGCTAAGCTATGGTACCAAGATGTCTGGTCAAACACTAGTCCAGATGTTGCTATGAAGGTATTTTGTAGATATGATTAACACCTACAGGGAGTTGACTCTTAAGTAGATTGCCCTCTATAAAGTGGGTGGATCTCAAAAACTCAACTGAAAGCCTTAAGAGGAAAAACAGGTTTCCCAGAGAGGAAGAAATTCTGCCCTAAGACTCTCACATAAAAATCTTGCCTAAGTTTCCAGTCTGCTGGCGGGTCCTGCCATTCTGGACTTGCCAGCCCTCACAATCATGTGAGCCAATTCCCGAAATTAAATCTCTGTACATATACAGTTGGCCATTGAACAATGTGGAGGTTAAGGGCACTGAACCCTCATACAGTCAAATATCCATGTATACCTTTTGACACACCCCTGCCAAAACTTCACTAGTAATTACCCACTGCTGACTGGAACCCTTACCAAACATAAATAGCAGGCTAACACATATTTGGTATGTTTATATGTATCATAGACTGTATTCTTAAAACAAGTAAGCTAGAGAAAAGAAAATGTTATTAGGAATACCATAAGGAAGAGAAAATTTATTTATGGTACCGTACTATATTTATTGAAAAAAAAATCCAGATCTAACTAGACCCATGTAGTTCAAATCTGTATTGTTCAAAGGCCAAGTGTATCTCTCTCTCTCTCTCTCTCTCTCTCTCTCTTTCTCTCTCTCCTCTTGGTTTCTCTGATAAACTCTGACTGATGGGCTTGGCTACAATGAAGTTGTGGCCAATGGTTCAATTTGAAAATGCCTTCAAGGACAAGGCCTAACAAGGTTTGTTAAGTCGCCAAATTCTCCCTTTTGTCTCAGAAGCTTGAAAGGAAGTAGCTGATGCTGAGAGTTGGATTCTGGAAAGTGTTGGGGGATCTAATGATGGCTAGAGGGATTATACAACTTGGATGTTTGAGATTCATAGACTTGGTAAAATTTTGAGATTCAGCCATACATCCTTGGGCCATGCCTCTCCTTCATCCTCTGCTCCGAGGTGGGATGTTCTGTGTCACATTGGGTCTAAGGGAAGCCAGCAAAAGTGCAGTGCCATAAACCCCCCCAACATCTAGTTATTTTAATGAGTGGCTACACAACATTTTTCTTACCCCGGGCCTGCATTTCCTATAGGTGTGCAAACATTTATTCACCCATTCAGTCATGCAGCATATTTCTTTGGTACCTGTTATTTTTTGCTTTCTATTCTAGGTTTTCAAGGGTCAGAGTGAATGAGAGAGAAAGAGAGAGAGTCTCTAATTTCATAAAGCTACATTCTAAGTGATGATAGGGAAGAGTGCTGGGCAGGATACAGATAAACTAGCTAAATAAACAAAATGATTGCAACTTGTGGTAAGTGCTATAATGAAATCCAAAAAAAAAAAGAGGCTAGGATGGGAGTATTTAAAAAGAATGATCAGAGAAGTTGTCTTCAATAGACAAGCAGAAAATCTAAGAAACAGGAAGGAGTTGTCCATCTGAGGAATTGAGAAAGCATTTCAGGCAAATGAAACAGGATTAGAAAGTCTCCCAGAAAGGAAGCAGCTTATTACAGTGAAGGGTCTTATGGAAATAAACAAAGGCCAACCAAAGAGGACAAGCAAAGGTCATTTATCCCAAGCTTGCTATAGCAAGGAGTCAGCCATTGCCACTTACGTTTTGGCAGAGACTCAAAGGCTGTTAGGTTATTAATAAGTCCTGGTCATTTCAGTCCAATTGTTGAGAGGTTATTGTTTGGTTTCTTGGATCAGTTGTTAGAGATAGTGGTCTCACTTCCTATGAGTCTGACTCATAGAAAGTAGGCTGGCTTCCTAGGCCAGTTACTGTAGCTAATGAGTTGATTTCCTAGGCTGGTTGTTGCAGGCTGTGGGTCTGAGTTCTATTTTTATGCATGGTTTGGCCACTGTCCATTTATATAATCAGTCTGTCAATCTGAAAGCACACTGGTGTATTGGGGCATCTAGAATGCTGGGGTGAGGGGCATCCAATGAAACTGGATTGGTGACAACACCCAGAACACACAGACCACCATGAACAGGGGGTGGATTTCCTTCTGATGTAAAGAGAACAATTGAACTGTTTTAAATAGAGGAGTGAGGTGATTGGATGAATGTTTTTAAGGAAACCCTTTGGCTGCTATATGCTTAATAGATTTTAGAGGGATAAGTGCAGAGAACAGTTAAGAGGCTGCTCTAAGAATCCAGGTGTAAGGTAATGATGACTTAGTCTAAAATGATAGTACTTTAGCTGCATAAGTAATTTGTGCCCAGGAATCTTTTCTGAGCTGCAGTTATCATCTGCATATAATTTAGATATCCATCTCTCTCCAATAGGGAGTTATTGAGCTAAACAAAGATTGAGGATCAAGTTGGCTTGACAGTTATGTATTTTATTATAAATTAATGAGTTGGCATTGTAATCTACACATAGATATGTCATGGGTTTGTTCAGTATGAGTCAGTTGTTAATCACTGTGGATGCACTGAAAAATTATTTCTAGACCCAATAAGTGAAGAGCAAACATGGTGGACTTGTTGACCTCTTAACACAGTGTGTCTGGGAAGCCATATGACTTCTCTAGGGGGCCCTATATCTATCCCTATATCATTTCTATCTTTAAATCACATGAATAATAGTTATTCCTACTAGTCTTTATCTTGTCAGACATTTCTATCCTATCAAATTATTTCTGGATGTGATTATGCTGGGTTGTTCACCTACTCATTTACTGAATACTTGCATGCCAGGTACTAGGGTAGGCACTAGCAATACAGAGAACAAGAGAGACATCATCCCTGCCCTCTTGGAATCCATACAGTGGAAGAGAGGTTGTACATTGAACAGGCATATACTAAGATTAATATGTAATTACACATTGTGTAGGTACTAGGAAAGAAAAGGTCAGAGACCAAAATAGTGGATATAAAGGCTACTTTAGATTGTGTAGTCAGGGATCCCTGGGTGGCGCAGCGGTTTAGCGCCTGCCTTTGGCCCAGGGCGCGATCCTGGAGACCCGGGATCGAATCCCACGTCCGGCTCCCGGTGCATGGAGCCTGCTTCTCCCTCTGCCTGTGTCTCTGCCTCTCTCTCTCTCTCTCTCTCTGTGTGTGTGTGTGTGTGTGACTATCATAAATAAATAAAAATTAAAAAAAAAGATTGTGTAGTCAGTGAAGCATCTATTGGCAAATATCATTTCAGTTGAGGTTTGGATGATGAGAATGAATCAATCAGGCAAAAATTTGGGGAAAATGAATATGATGGCCCTAGGGAGGGATGCAAGGAGATAAAGGAAGCAAAACTGGCTTAATGAAGGAGAGTGAAGACAGAGAGAGACAGAAAGAGGGAGAGAGAGAGACAGAGAGAGAGAGAGAAAATGTCATCTCTTGTCTTCAAGGTCACTGCAGGGCAGCCTTGGGAGGTAAGGGCTCCTAAACACAAAGAAACAAAACTACTTAAGTTTTTTTTTTTTTTTAAATCACCCTAATTGCTATATTAATGGATTGGAAGGGCAAGAGGGTGGGGTGGAGGAAGGGTTAGGAGTTCATTTCAGTTGTTCTGGTAAGATGACACAGTGGTGACACCAGGGTGGAGGCACTGAAGGTAGAATGCAGTGGAAAGATTTGAAAGATACTTTGATAGCTGGATTGATGGAATCATTTTTTATTGTAATGATGGACTGGATGTAGAGGTGAGGGAAGGGAAATATAAAAAATGACCTCCATTTCCTGGTTTACAATAGTTGGTGGATGGCTGGGAAATTATGTGTTTCTATATTTCCTCCATCAGTTTACTTACATTATCAGATTTTTTTTATTGGAGTTCAATTTGCCAGCATTTAGCATAACACCCAGTGCTCATCCCATCAAGTGCCCCCCCTCAGTGCCCGTCAACATTATCAGAATTTAAATTCTTGTTTTAAAATGGTATGACCCATTGTTTTAGCTTTCATTTGCTGTTTCTCAAGTATCTCCTCTAGCTTTGTGTTGAATCTCTAGTCTTCCTCTCTAGTTTTCATGTTACCTAGGAGTCTCTCCACACCTGGCTTTGTAGACCTCACATCTGCTTTTCTCCTTTGTTTTGCCTAAAATTTACTTCCATTAAGTACAAGAAATGTACTCAGGTGGAGAAATTCATTTTTCTGTTTCCTTTCCAACTGAGTGAACTCCAGGAGTCAGGCTATCCTGTTCCCCAACACACACTGTAAAAGTAAGTGGGCTATTTACCAGAGCTCGATAGAACCCTGAGTGTTCTCTGTCTTATGCTCCAAAATAAAGATGCAATTTACTTGATCTATAGTTCAATGAGTTGTGTTTAGAATGAAATCATCCACATTCTCGAGATTTACCAAGAAAATCTATCACTTAGTTTAATCTAAGGAATACATATTTTTGGTTCCATATTCTACTTTTAGCCCATTTTTTCTTTTTAAGTGTGACCTTAAAAGTTGGACAAAATATATTTACATAGAGCTGCTCTAAATCATAAGGAATCTTATCTTTTCACTTTACATTTTTAGCTACTTGTATCATGAATGAATAGATTCCCAATGTAAAAATTTAAACTAAGAATTATATGAAACAAATACAGAGTAAAATATGTAAGTTCTCTATCATCTTGTATGTCTGCATATGCATGTTTTATTGTATATATAAAATCATACCATATCAATTGATGACACTTGCTTGTTATAAAATGTCCTTAAGATCTTTCCATATTTGTAGGTAAATACTACCTTGTTCTTTTTTAATAGTTGGAAAGTATTTCAATGCCTAGATGTTCTATATTTTTTTTTTGCCCATTCCCCTTTTAAAGAATATTGAGGGTTTTTTTCTAATATTTTATTGTTGCAAACAATTCAAATGGTATTTCCTATACATGCTTCTTGTGTACGTATTTGAGGATTTTTGATAAATTCATAGAAATCAAATTGCCAAATCAAAAGATATGTGCATTTCATTACATCAACATTTTATGTGAGTTCCTTACTTCACATCTAACCATCAACATTGGACATTAATCATCTTCAAAAATTTTTGCCTATTTGGTGAAAGTAGTAGACTGTTGTTTTAATTTGTATTTATTTTTTTCATTAAGGAGCATACATATTTGCCATTATCCTTATTTTTCATGTGCAAAAAATTTAAAATTTTATGAAATTAAAACTTTCCATTTTTCATGACATAGATTTTCTATCTTGTGTGGAAAGTTCTTCTCCAATCCAAGATTACAAAAACCATTCTTCTGTTTCTATCTTACCATTTTAAAAAAGATTTTATTTATTTATTTGACACAGAGAGAGAGAGAGAGAGAGAGAGAGAGAGCACAAGCAGGGGTAGCAGCAGAGGGAAAGGGGGAAGCAGGCTCCCCACTAAGCAGGAAGTGGATATGGAGCTTCAGCCCAGGACCCCGGGCTCATGATCTGAGCCAAAGGCAGACGCTTAACTGACTGAGCCACCCAGGTGCCCCCTTACCCTTTTTATAGATTAAAAACTACTTTTTACATTGGAAATCTGCTTTGTGTACACGGAGTTAGTTAGAAATCTAACTCCTATTTCTCAAACACGCATGCATTTAGAAAGCAATAAGGACACATAAGACTTAAATGACACATTAGACCAGGTAGACCTAATAAATATATACAGAACACTTGATCCAAAAGTGGCAGAATACATTCTTCTCAAGTGCACATGGAACATTCTCCAAGATAGAACATGTTAGGCCACAAAATAAGTCTCAATAAATTAAAAAAGGTTGAAATCATCACAAACATCTTTTCTGACCACAATGAGACTAGAAATCAATTTAAAAAACAAAACAAAACAAAATAAAAACAAACAAACAAAAAACCCACCCTGGAAAACCCATAAAAATGTAGAGACTAAACAACATGCTACTGAACAATCAAAGGATCATTGAAGAAATCAAAGAGAAATAAAAAAATTTCCTAGAGATAAATGAAAACAGATATATTACATATCAAAACCTATGAGATTCAGCAAAAGTGGTTCTAAAATGTAAGTTAATAGCAATAAAAGCTTACTTCAAGAAACAAGAAAAATACCAAATAATCCAACTTTACATTTAAGGAAACTGAAAAAAAAAGAACAAATGAAACCCAAAGTTACAGAAGGACGGAAATAAAGAACAGACAAATAAATGAAACAGAGACTAGAAGAAATAGAAAGATCAATGAAACTAAGAGCTGTTTTGTTGAAAAGATAAACAAAATTAGCAAACCTTTAGCTAGACTCATCAAGATAAAAAGGGATAGGATTCAAAAAATAAAATCGAAAATGAAAGAGAATTTGCAACTGATACCACAGAAATACGAAGGATCGTGAGACTACTAAGAGCAATTATACATCAATAAATTGGACAACCTAGAAGAAATGAGGATGAATTCCTAGAAACATACAATTTTCTGGGTTTGGAGCCTGAGGTAGGGTTTGATCTCATGACTCTGAGATTATGAACTGAGCCAAAATCAAACATTGGATGCTTAACTGACTGAGCCACCCAGGCACCCCTCAACTCCATTTATGACAAAAACTCTCAACAAAGTGGGTATAGAGGAACACAGCTCACCATAAAAAAAGCCACATATAACAAAACCAAAGTTAATATCATACTAAATGATTAAAAGCTGAACCTTTTCCTCTAAGGTCAGGAACAAAGACAAGAATGCTCACTCTCCCCACTTTTATTAAATCTAGTATTGGAAGTCCTAATTATAGCAGTTAGGGGTAGATAAAAATAAATAAAAGACATACACATTGGTAAGGAAGAAGTAAAACTCACTATTTGCAAATGACATAATACTATTTACAAAAAACCCTAAAGACTCTACCCAAAAACTGTTAAAACTAATAAATTCAGTAAGATTGTAGGATACTAAATAAGTATGCAAAAATCTGTTGCATTTCTGTGCACTAATAACAAACTATTAGAAAGAGAAATCAAGAAACCAATCCCATTTATAATTGCATCAAAAAGAATGAAATACCTAGGAATAAATTTAACCAAGGAGGTGAAAGACTTGTACACACAGAAGTATAAGATGTTGATGAAAGAAAATGAGGAGACACAAAATGGCAAGATACTTCATGCTCATGGATTGGAAAACTTAATAGTGTAAAAATATCCATACTATCCAAGCAACCTAGAGATTCAATGCAATTCCTATCAAAATTCCAATGGCATTTTTTCATCATTGTGAAATTTGTATGGAATCACAAAAGACCCCAAATAGCCAAAATAAATTGGAGAAAAAACAAAGCCAAAGGTATCACACTCCCTGATTTCAAACTATACTACAGTCCAAACTCTACGGTGCTGGCATTAAAAACAGACCCATAGATTAGTAGAACAGAACAGAGAGCCCAGAAATAAACCCACGCTTATATGGTCAAAATAATTTGTGACAAAGGAGGTAAGAATATACAATGGGGAATGTTTAGTCTTTTCAATAAATGGTGTTGGGTAAACTGAACAGCTACATGCAAAGGAATGAGGTTGGATCATTATCTTACACTATATATATATACACACACACACACATACACAATGTGTAAACATAAATATGTATATATATATATATTAAGAACTTACACAACTCAATGAAAAAATAACAAATAATCTGATTTTAAAAATGAGCAGAAGATCTGAATTGACATTTTCCCAAAGAAAACATATGGCTAGATCATCAACAGACACATACAGAGATGCTCAACATCACTAATAGTCAAGGAAATGCAAATCAAAACCACAAGGAGATAGCGCCTCACACCTGTCAAAATGGCTAGTATCATAAAGACAAGAAAAACCAAGTGTTGGCAAGGATGTGGAGAAAGGGGAACCCTTGTGCACTAGTGGTGGGATGCAAACTGGTCAACCACCATGGAACACAGTGGTGTTAAATTAAAAATAGAACTGCCATATGATCCAGCAATTTAACTTCCTGGTGATTAGCCAAAGCAAATGAAAAACCCTATGTTCTATGCAGCATTATTTACAATAGCCAAGAAATGGAAACAACCTAAGTTTTTATCAGTAGCTGAATGAATGAATAAGGAATTCATTTACTTAACTATAAATAATACTGAAATCTTGCCATTTGCAACAACATGGATGGACCATCAGAGTATTATGCTAAGTAAAACAAGTCATCCCGAGAAAGACAAATATCTTTAGATTTCACTCATAAGTGAAATCCAAGAAAACAAAACAAAGAAATAAAAACAAAACTCAGAGTCAGAGATAGAACAGAGTGGTGGTTGCCAAAGAGGAAAGGGAGGTGAGGGAGTGTAAATGTGTGAAGGGGATCAAGAGGTACAAACTTCCACTTAAAATAAATAAGCCATAAGGATAAATGTACAGCATGGGGAATAGAGTCAATAATATTGTATTAACTTTGTATGGTAACAGATGGTAAATGACTTAATGTGGTGATCAGTTTGCAATGTTACAAATGTTGAATCACTATGCCATACGCATGAAACTAGTATTATATTTTATGTCAACTAAAACCCAAAAACCCGCATGTAGGCATTTAAATAATTGTTGAATGAATAAATAAGCTTAATTATCCCAAAGTCTTTGATTGACACTTAACTTTTTCTTCTACTAGACTAAAATAGCATTAGTAACCTATTCTAAATTTTCCTAGATAGATAAATCTATTTCTGGTCTTTTATCATTCCATTGACTACTTCTTATGTTCTTATAACACCACTTTAATTACTATAGATTTAAAGTATGGCTTTTTAAAAAAGATTTATTTATTTATTTATTTTGAGAGAAAGAGAGAGAGAGAAAGAGAGAGAGAGAATGAGTGGGAGGGGCAGAGAGAGAGGGAGAGAGAACCCCAAGGAGACTTGATGTTTAGGGCAGAGCCCCACGTAGGGCTCAATCTCATGACCCTGAGATCACAACCTGAGCCGAAAAGTTGCTTAACCAACTGTGCCACCCAGGTGCTCCTAAAGTATGTTTTTTATATTTGTTAGAGTAAGTTATTAAAATTTCCTTATTCTCACATATTTTACCTTCCAGATGAACATTACGATTAATTTATGATGCTCTATTAAATTCTGTTGGGATTTTTAACTTAGAAATACATGGAATTTACAGATTAATTTGAAGTATGTTCCTTCTTTATTACTTTTGTCATAATACCATCATTATAATTAGAGATGTTCAGCCCTCATTTCGGGAAAAAATAAGGATTCTTGTCTTAATATTAGTTATTAAGGATTCCTTAAAATAACTGGAAATGTGTGTGTGTGTGTGTGTGTGTGTGTGTGTGTGTATGCATGTGCTGTGCATCCTTAGATGTCTGCTAGCATGGTGCTTGGTACAGAAAATTCATTCAATAGGCATTTGTTAAGTGAACATCATTATATTTAAAATCTGTAAGTTATTACAACTATATTATTTTCCTAGTTTTAAAAATTGGAATAATTTCAGACTTACAGAAAAGTTTTAAAGAGGTCCTGTGTACCCTCACCTAGCTTCTATACATAGCGTATGCAACCACGGCATAATCACCAAAAGAGGAAGTCAGCAGAGTCCTGATTCAAATGGCATTTTTTCACTGACATTTCTGGTCAGGATTCAATCCTTGAACTCACATGGTACTTCGTTGCCATATCTCCTCTGTCTCCTTCAATCTGAAAATTTCTTAATATTTTTGGTTCTCGTGACCTTGACCCTTTTAGAGGGCACTGGTCAGCTGTTATTTAGAATACCCTTCAATTTACCTAATATTTTCACTGGAGAAGACTGAGATTATGCATTTTGGGTGAGAAGGCAGACTTGATGCCAAGCCCTCCCCACTGCATCATTTCAGGGGATACATCATATCAATATATCTTATTACTGAGGATGTTAACTTTAACCAGTTGGTTACGGTGGTATCTGCTGATTTCTCCACAGTAAAATTAGGACTTTTCCCATTTTAATTAGTAATCATCTTGCTGGGACATGCTTTGAAGCTATTCAGTTTCTCACCTGGTTTTGCCCACTAATTTTAGCATTGTTCCATGGTTCTTGTGTTTGCCTAAAATGGATGTTTCTCTCTTCCTCATTTCTTTGATATTTATTATTTGGAATTCTATTGTGGAGAAGAGTAGTCTCCACTCCCCTACTGATTGATTGATTTTATGGATTTGTGGGTATTTCTTTTATTCTGTGGGTTATAATCCTATGCTGTAGTTAATTTTTTTTCACTCAAATTATTCCAGGTTTGGCTACTTGGAAGCTCTTTCAAATTGGTTCCAGTGCTCTATTGACATAGCCCCATCATTTTCAAACAAGTCTTTTTTTTGTTTTAAGATTTTATTCATTCATTCATGAGAGACGCATAGAGAGAGGCAGAGACACAGGCAGAGGGAGAAGCAGGCTCCCTGTGAAGAGCCTGATGCGGGACTTGATCCTAAGACCCCAGGATCATGACCTGAACCAAAGGCAGATGTTCAACCACTGAGCCATCCATGTACCTCCAAATAAATCTTTATTTTTCAGTACCACAGATGTTCTGGGCTTGTTTTTTATGTTTCTTGTCATAGTCTTGAAATCAATACTTTTTCCAATAAGCCTTGGCTTCTTTTTCTTAGAGAGCAGTATTTTGAACTAGTAACTGGGCTCTGGGTGTGCTAATTGCAACGGGGTTGTCATTACTTCTAGATCCTTTTAGCAGACAAAGCAGGAAATATATGTCTCTATACTAACTTAGGTACATATTTGCATTTCTGTCTATTCATCTGTATATATACATGAAAAACCATGAATTCATACTAATACTTTTAGTTTCAATCCAATACCAGAGTTTATTCTATTGTGCCCCTTTCCCTAATTATACCTTTTGTTCCCCCTGAGAAATGAAAACCTAGCCTTTACTATCCACAATATATTTATGTATTTGCACAATCCTAGTATAAACATAAGTAGTACCATGAACTTTCTCAGTTAGAAAAACTCTCGGATATTACTGGGGATATAATTCCCTCATTTTACAAGTGAGGAAACCCAGGCCCCTAGAGATTAATTTGCCCAAGGGAAGAAGCACATTACCAGAAGAAAAGAATTATAAATGTCAGAATTTTAAATTTTAACACTGCGTATATTTCACAGGAGGGTGTAGAAAGGACAGGAAATGTAATGTCAGGTGACTGCTAAGAAGCATTAATTCATTTTTTTTTCCACCACTGCTATATGAATGAGAGCATTCTGGCTAAAAAAAGTGAGACATTTGGTCAGTGTGGCTTGTGTATATAACATGGCCAAAGGCCAGAAAAATTAAGCAACCACTCATATGGTGTTAAGATGGCTTCCGGAAAAGAGAAGAACCAAGTGTTCCATTACTGTGTCTAATTTCTACAATTATGGATATAGTCAAATCCTCCGAGGTCATTAAAGTTTATAGGTCTTGTTATATGAAGTAGACATAAATAATTTTATTCCTTCTTTCTCTCATAAGTATCATCAACTTCTTGTCTTTTTGGAGACTGTGTTTTAGTCCACAGGGGCTGATAGTTCTAAAGCTGAGATGAATAGAATATTAAGTACCCTGGAAAACAGCCTGTTTTTTTAAGCCTGAAAATTTATAATTATATACCATATGTTTAAACCCCAATCATTAAACCCCTTCCATGTTTAGTCTCCTCTGTGCTAGGGAGATTTGGGATATCTGTTTTAACAATGTCTTGAGTTCTTGATTTTCTTCTAGTGACTCAGTCTGGACTGAAAAAGGAGAGGAGTTTGTTCTTATTGCCAAGATGGCAATGGGAAAGATATGCTTACAGCATCTGGGAATTGAAACTTCTTTTGGAGCTTCTTTTTTGGTAAGCAGTGTCACATGTGGTGGTCAAGGTCTAAAGTTTGCTACTAACAAACTTGTGTTAAAATCTAAACTCTACATGTAATGTTAAGGGAAAACAAATTCCAAGCAATCGACTTGGAATTCAACTCATGGGCTAGGGGCACTCTGTTGAGTTCTTGTGTCTCACAATAGGATAATACAGTTAAGAATTATAATTTGTTAGTTCCTAAGGCTTTATTCAAACTCCCAACACATTTATCCTTGCCTTGGCTCAAACAAGCCCTTGGAAATGGCAAATCAGATCACTGTCTTGGGCTTTGAAGAAGCTCAGCAAAGCTGGTGAGTAGGTTCTGATTCTTCTTCTTCAAGAGGGAGAGAAGCATAGGGACCCGAGTGAAGTTAGAGACTTCAAAAATCCACCTTAATTTCACAACATCCTTGGTTTCTTCAAAGTACCTACTTCTCTCCAGTTTCAGAATTCCATAGTTCTGAAAACTCCCTTCTGAAAATTTTCTCCTTGCATCTGCACTTGATATACATGCACTTCATGTCTTTTACAATAAAATATTTAAATGGAGATAAGTCTATAGAAGGATTATAACCAAGACCACAGTCTTGAGACATGAGTTAGTCACAAATCTTTATTCTGATTCAAGGCATTTGTGGACGTTAAATTAGAGATCTGGGAAATATGGTCTTTTGTGATTTAAGGAACTGGAAATTATTTCTGAGCCGTTTGATTGAAAATGAAATCTATAAAATTGCTGTCTTACAAAACATTGAAAGGTTTATTGCTTAAATAACCATGAAATAAAACTTTTTGCCATTGAATGAGTAGTAGCCTCCTTAAAGAAGATCATCATATTGCTGAAGACATTACAATAGATCTTTTCTAGAAAATATAGTAATTTTTCATGAATTTTATCTAATATTTTTCCCCTTATTTATAGAGGGCAAACAATATTTCTCAGACGATTTCTCTTTCCAACAAAGTCAAGATGTTTATAACAAAGAAATAAGCTTGAGACAAAAAGAGAGAAAGAGAGAGAGAGAGAGAGAGAGAGAGAAATACTGTTATTTTTAGGAATCAACCAAGAGTTGTGATTGAGTAGTAACAAATTGATTCAAACACATATATTTACAATAAAAATAAAATGAACAGAAAATTGTCCTTTAAGTAGATTACATTTTCTCTTTTCCTATCTGTCAAGATGAGAACTTTTCTCTTTAAATTTACAGGGATCTCAATTGCTTAAACTGTTTTCATACTAGCATTAACATCAATGGGCCTCATGGTGAGAAAAGAAGAGTCCCCAGAGTGTGTCTAAATGACATTCTAAAATGAGTCCTATTGCGGTGCTTGGATGGTTTAGTGAGTTAGGCATTCAACTCTTGATTTTAGCTTAGGTAATGATCCCAGGGTCATGAGACCGAGCCCTTCCACACTCATCAAGGAGTTTGCTTGAAATTCTCTGTCTCTCCCCTTCATGCCCATGCACAAGCCCTCTCTCTCAAATAAATAAATCTTAAAAAAATAAAAATAAAATGGGTCCTATACATTTTACTCCATTACTGATCTTTTAATTTTGATTCATTTCATATTTGAAACAAAGAGTTAAGTTATGGTAAAAATATCTGTAAAATCAGTCTACCTGTCAATGATAATGATAGATCCTTAAAAGAGCTAGAGCTGATAGGCCACAATCAATTGGAAATATTCAGGAGGGAGTGGTGCCTGGGTGGTTCAGTCAGCTGAGCTTCTGACTCGATTTCAGCTCGGATCATGATCTCAGGGTCATGAGACTGAGCTTTGTGTTGGGCTCTGTGCTCCGTGTAGAGTCCACTTGAGGTTCTCTCCTCCCTCTCCCACTGTACCTCTCCTTGCTTTCTCTCTAATAAAAATAAATAAGTCAAAAAAACAAAGAAAATATTTAGGAGGGGAATGTGGGTACTATTTCAAGTCCTGAAAGGAAAAAGAAAAATGCACTCAAGAATTAAATTCATGGGGTTGAGAAGTCAGGTGAACATTCCACCTTTTATCATCTGATCTTATTTAGAATGTCTCTTAGAAAATTGTTCTCTGACATAGACCTGAGTGACTGAGGCTTACCCAATTTATATTAAAAAAGACTTGCCAAGATTCTAGCATATTTCAAATTAAATCTAACTCATGATCATAATTTTCTCCATATTTTAAAGTGGTGCTCCCTGCAAATATGAATAAACATACAGGGTTAAAATGATCTCTGAGAAGTCATTCTTGAATCTGTTAATATATTCTTAGGGGTTCAAAGTTTTTTTTTTTTTTTTATAAGCATCACATTTTTCTGTGTGTTTATTTAAGTGATACTGTGAAAAATGACTGCTCAAAAACATTTGGATAACTTCTTTTATAACCAAACTTCCTATGTTAACATAGCGTTTCTATTTATATTTAGGATCACATTAGAGCCACATAGTTCTTCTTTGATCATTAAAAGCAATTGAATAAGAGGCAGCAGATGATGCATTCAGGGCAAATGAAGTCCAAGTTGTACCTGAGAAGGTTTCCGGAGACTTGGAGCCAGGGCGGAGCCATCAGTGATGACTGATCCATGGCAGTAGAGGCATGTGAAGCTCAAAAGCATCTTACACCTTCTTGTTGAAGATAGTGGGCAGAGCAGACCTGAAAGCCCACTAAAATAGCAATAATGGAATTCAGATAAAACATAGTCCTCAGCTTTAAACAATAGGGAACAAAGGGGAAACAGTGAAATTAAGTTCTCTCGACAAACTTTGGAATGTTGGAGGAAGAATGTTGACTGATGATATAAAGTAAAAGAAGATACAGCCTAAAATACATGCAGATTTCAGTATGAAGTAGGCTGGGAACAAAACAAAAGGCTGAAATTAGGGTGATTAGCCATCTGAGTTTGCCTGGGACTATCCTGGTTTTAGGACTGAAAAATCTCATGTCCCTAGAAATCCCTCAGTCTCAGGCAAACATGGGTAGCTGATCACCCTAGCTGGAAGCACAGAGTATTATACTAAAGTTCATATACAGATTTCCTGTTTCCTCCATCCACAATCATGCATTTAAAACAATAGAAAAGAAATATGCTAAACTGGATTGATACTTGGGTGTTAGATGTTTGGGTAATTTTAATTGGTTTTATGCCTTTTGGTATTTTATAATGAAAAAACCTAACTGTAAGATGTACTTGTTATGTTATAAACTGTACTTGTGCTTATATAATAAATGATTATGTAAGTTTTTATTATGTATGCAATATGTATTTTTACATCAAATGTAAGGAAAATATTTATAAATATATCATTATAAAGTATAAAACCATCAACATATTCATAATCAGGGAAAAAGGCAATCCTGTGCCATAGCAGTTGGTCATACAATCATGTTACAAACAGTGATGTAACAAAACAGAGTGCCATCTAGCAAAAGTGTTTCAATTTTAATTTTATCAACATATTTTTTGTTTGTATATGATTACTATTTTTATCTGGTTTTAGAGATGAATTCAAGATATAAACCTTAGGGGTATATAGATACTTTTAGGTCTATAAATGATTAAATGATATTAGAAAAGAATTTAAGTATATACTGGTGTGAGATTTATTTTTTTGAAAAGGAGTTTGTATGTTCCTTAAGTTTGATGTACCTTTTTTCCCTCCTTGTTTAGGTGATCTGACAGATTTGAGTCCACTTAATGTCATTTTTTTTTTTTTTTGATTTCCCAGTGCGTTTGGCCCACAGTAAGCTGAATTTCAACATCCTGGTGTGTAACAGAACAGTTCGTTCACTACTCCCAGCTGCAGGTGGATTGAACTGTGGGTCACAATGGCACAATTCTTTATTGAATAAGTTACCATTAGAGGTTTTTAATAAAAAAATAGAGGTGCCTGTGTGGCTCAGTCTGTTAAGTGTCTACCTTCAGCTCAGGTCATGATTGAGGTCCCAGCTCAGGTCCTGGGATTGAGTCCCACATCTGGCTTCCTGCTCAGTGGGGAGTCTACTTCTCCCTCTCCCTCTCCCTCTATCCCTGCTCATGCTCACTGTATCTCTCAAATAAATAAATAAAATCTTAAAAATAAGTAAATACATAAATACATAAATAAATATTTCTATTATGGGATATAAGACAATTAGTTACTAAATATACTGAAAAGATAACACAAGAGTGAGATAATCAGAGTTTACTTATAACACCTAACAAGCATTGACATTCCATAGTTCATATTGGTTTAAGAAACTGTTTGACTCTGAACAAGAGTTTGCAAGTATGCACATTTTCTTAATATGAGCTTTTCTAGAGATCCTCAACAGACACTCCAGTCTGGAAAATGAAGCAGTGTCCAGTGTGCTACATTTGGGCCTAGGGCAGAGGTGAGAAGAGCGTAGGAAAATCATAATCTCATATCCTCAGGATGTTCTTGTGCCACAATGAATATGCCACAGAATGGAGCAAGTATAGCTATAGTGTTATGTTTTCAAATCCATCAATCATGGTAATGAAAATTCTATCAAAAACTATTTTTTAATAAAACAATCAATACAATCTGACACACTACATATGAATTTCAGAAAATGAGTGGTGTGGGTGCTGCTCAGCAAATTTATCTAAGAGACTGGGAGTTTAAAATAGTATTATTTTGACTTCTAGGTACTATTTTAAAGCTTTATTTATTTATTTTAGAGAGAAACTGTGGGGGGTAGAGGGGGGTGTGGAGAGAGAGAGAGAGAGAGGGAGAGAGAATTCTCAAGCAAATGCCCCACTGAGTACAGAGCCTGACACAGGGCTCAATCCCACAACCCTGACACCTGAGCAGAAACCAAGATTTGATGCCTGACTGACTGAGGCTCCCAGGTGCCTCAGCAATAGTTTCAAGGAGTGTCTAGAACTGGATGTGACTTACAATAGGTCTTACCCCATTTCTACATGTATGTGTACAGTTCATAGTTGGTACTGTAAGGCCCTAACTGTGAGTTGGATTTTGGAACCATGAAACTCCAAGTTCTTTGACCTTTTGGTTCCATTGTGTTCCATCCCCGTGAAAACATACAGGGTTCTGCAACCAACAAGTTCCACTTAAGTAGAAGTAACCTCACAATGCTGTTTTCACTTTATATCTCTCAACTTTCAATTTGTCATGAAAGGCTTGTCCAGTATATAATAGTAGGTTAACAAGATGGTGGGTGGTGGATCTGCCTTTAAAAACAAATAAACAAATCTGGGAGTTTTACCATTTGTTTTTCCTGAGATACCACTCCTCCTTATAGGAACAACTGAAAGTCGATCCATGAGTTGATTTAGAATGATGAGGACCCTGGGATGTGGGGGTGTCAGAAGAAATAGTGTTTATTTCTATAAGCAGCTTTGTCTTTGCTCTCAATGGAAGAATAGTTTTGGATCTGGTCAAGCTGGATTAACTCAAAGTCTATTAGCAAAAATGGCTGGAGTGTGAAGTATTGCTCAATGTTTCATCTGTTTGGATTTTTCTAGTTCCGGCCTCAGGATTCAGAGACCCCCATACCTTGTAGAAGCCTTCCTGCCCTGCTAGATGTTTTAAAATCCTTTCTTCCCAAGCACAGGACTAGCCCACCTACTTTTACATTCTTTTCTTCCCTCCTCTCCTAAGACTCAAATTCCATCAATTAAGAACCCAGGATTTTATTTTATTTATTTTATTTTATTTTATTTTATTTTATTTTATTTTATTTTATTTTATTTATTTATTTATTTATTTTATGATAGTCACACACACACACACACAGAGGCAGAGACACAGGCAGAGGGAGAAGCAGGCTCCATGCACCGGGAGCCCGACGTGGGATTCCATCCCGGGTCTCCAGGATCGCGCCCTGGGCCAAAGGCAGGCACCAAATCACTGCGCCACCCAGGGATCCAGGATTTTATTTACGGTCCCTTCTTCCTCTTCCTTTTTACAGTGTGTAGTTAGCCGTATATAAATATATATTATAAATATATATATTATATTATATATATATATAATGTTTTTTCAGAAATCAGATCATCCATTGCCTCAAGCCTCAAGTTGATATCAAGGACACTGGAAGTCAGCACACCCTGGATGCTACAAACTTATGATGTTCTTGAGAAAAAAGACTAAGCCTTACTGATTTCTCTAGACCCAGAGGTAATGTGTAAGGCTTGTGGGAAATATTTGTTGACTGATAGGTGGAGTGACTGATGATTACATAAAAATAAGTGGGTGGGAAAGAGATAGACCTTGCCTACAGATCTCCAGAAGTGAGGTTTAAAGTGGACGGACAACAATAAGCTGAATAAATGTGAGGGAATATAAGAACGGATAGCTCAGGAACATAGGGTATTGTGGGTGCACAGAATTTTGATAGCTATAGAATTACAGAGGACCTCAGATTTTCCTGAGTGTGGATACACATGGATGTGTGCACACATCTTTCTGTGGATTGTACTATACTAATACAAGAGTAATGAGTATGCAAAAGTAACCGTCATAAAATGAGAAGAGAAAAACTGCAAGAGGTGGCTTAGGTGAGTTAAGAGTTATAGTGATTATAGCTACTTAAGCCTTGAGTAATTTTGAGGCACAGTATCATTAATGGAAAGCAGTAATTTTACTGTAACTGAAAGAACACTAAATTAAGTACAAGAATATGTGATTTTGTTATGTATTGTGCAGGTAGTGTAATTTTGTGCCATAAATTTAAAAATTTATATATGTAAGACTACTGATAAATTTTGCATACCACAGTGCCTGACACACTGTAAATGCTATTAATTATTTATTGGTAAGTTGTAGGTAATCATGCAGAATTCTTCAACTGTGGAATTATAGTGTCAATGGATTAATTGTATGCTGGCTTATATCCCTAACAAAATCACTTGGAAAACATTCAGGTTAGAATAGGTACATTTTCCAATATGATCAGTATGATTTATGTTCTCCTTGTCTGTAACAAATCCATGTATATACATTTGTATATGTATATATTTTTTGAAAGGACAAAAGCCTGGAGATCTGCCTAAAGCAGAAGTTTATTTTGATTATCATCAACAGTGATGCAAAAGTGGTGTGTGTTTTAAAAATATGTAAGTGTATTTTTGCCATGTGAGTAATATTTGTTGGTCTTTGAAATTTAAATCAGAGAATAAATATTGCCAAAAGTCTACTGAATGTAAGGTGAATATAAATTAATTCCTTTGCTCAAGCCAAGGTAGAGAGGATCTAAGTATGTGGAAAATTAACGATAGGTAATTGCTAAATATGAAGGGTTGGAGGTTCATATTGAAGGACACATCTGAATCCAAGTAATGGGAGGTTAAGACCAAGCCAGGAGAGTAGGAGTGTTGTAACTGACACAAATGGGTTTGACGGATGCAGACAGCAGGAAGTGTACTTTAAAGGCCTACTACTGAATCACAGAATTTAAAATCCTTACCACCTTCCTCCTTTATCCTAGCAGATGACCTTCCTTGTACCACACTCTATAGAGAACATATACTATGGAGATCCCTCAACTTCCTGTCCAGTAGGATCATGTTATATTTCAGACAGAATGGGGGGAAAAAAGACATGACACCTAGGTATCATGATTACATTTTTAAATTTCACACATAAATTCTATAACCATGGAAACAGAGAAAAAATTCTAGGTAACATGCTGGATTAGCCAGGGCTCTCCAGAGAAACAGAATCTATCTCTGTCCTCTATCATCTCTCTATCTTCTGTCTATCTGCCTATCTATCTATCTATCTATCTATCTATCATCTATCTATCATCTATCATCTTTCAAGAGGAAGAGGAAGACTTATAAGGAAGTGGTTTACATGATTATGAAGGTGACATAAAGCCAATGTTCCATTTTGAAGGCAGTCAGGCAAAATTCTCTCTTCCTTGGGAGGCCATCAGCCTTTTTGTTTTATTCAGACCTTCAACGGATTGGACAAGACTCATCTACACCAGAGAGGGCAGTCTGCTTTACTCAGTTTACTGATTCAAATGTTAATATCATCAAAAACACCCCACAGAAACACCCTGAGGAACATTTGGCCAAATATCTGCATACCCCATGCCCAGTCAAACTGACATAAAATTAGCCACCACACATGCAAACTCTTCTCTGCTATATTGCGTATCAGAAGACACTGCATTTTGAGGGAAATTCTTGTGGCCCAAGAATTTCACATCCTGGCAAGATGTCATTTACATGTGACAGCAGCAGAAAGGATATTTTAGTTAGGCAAAGGCTCAGAAAGAACCCCGGTACATGTCCTGAAAAACATACTCAAAGATGTGTTATACATCTTTGTATTATAGCCAGTAAAGATGCAAAATTCAGTAACTTAGAAATATGAAACACGGCTGTATGAATAAATACAATAGATAATCATTAATGTCTTGCTGGTATAGCAAAAAGCTTTGACCATCACCAATAATAGCACCAGATCCTCCAAAACAAAAATAAATATTGTCCATAAGACATAAAATGATATTTAAAATTATAATCAAAGAATGGCAAATTCAAATACAAAGCCATTGTTGGAACAATAAAATATTGATCATTCTTAACGTTGTGAAGTGAGACGTCTCTCCTTCACTACTCACAGGCACATTTCTTTTGGAAAACAACTTTGCAATATGAATTAAAAGTCATAAAAATGTTCAAATCCTTTTACTCAACATTTCTGTTTTTAGCAATTTGTCTTAGAATTTAATTCAAGGTATGCACAGGGGTATACAAAAATGTTCATGTAAAAATGAAAGATAAAAACTAACCTAACTTCCAAGACAGGAATGGAGATTGATCACAGCCACTCACACAAGGGAAAGTCATGCAGTTCTTGCAAGCCATGCTTTGAAGCCTAATTAATGATCTGATAGCCCATTTGCTCTATGGTCTTATATGTTAAAGACAAAATATAAATTCAAATACAACAAAGTCTCAATTTTGTTAAATACATTTAGAGAGTTAAGAAGTGGAAGGGTATGTGCCAAGAAGTTACCAATCCTTAATTATAGGCAATAGCTTTTCTACTTTGCATTTCTTTATATTCCCCAACATTTCTTCAGTAGACATTTATTCTAAAAATTAAATCAAGATTATTTACTAAGGATTATTTATAGAAATGTCTATTTAAATTTTGCTTTATTACAAAACCAGCCTAGATTATTTATAAAAGCAAATAATTTGTCCCATTGATAAGCCTACAAAAAACAGAATATTTTATACTGCTACTGGAGCAGGGGAGGAGAGTTTTAATTAGCATGATTTTTGTGGAAATAAATTTAAAAATTGTGTAAAAAATGGCTTCCACAGAATTTATTTTTGACTCAGCAATTTAATTTATTGGACTATATCTTAAAGGCATAAAAATGCTCTGAAAGATGTATAAATATGGATTTCAATTGCAAAGCATTTGGAACAACCCAACTGTTAATAGTAAATGAATGGCTGAATAAAAAATTGTGGGTTCATTTGCTGTAATATTGGTCACTCATTAGAGATCATGTCAAAAATAATTCAATGAGAGGCATCTGGGTGGTTCATGCCATTAAGCATCTAGCCTTCAGCTCAGGTCATGATCTCAGAGTCCCTGGGATGGAGCCCCACATGGGGCTCCCTGCTCAGGGGAGTCTGCTTCTGCCTCTGCCCCTCCCCTCTGCTTGTGCTCTCTCTCTGGATCTCTCTCTCAAATAAATAAATAAATTCTTAAAAAAAAATTAAAAGGAAGAGAAAATACATGCATAGTGCTTTATTCTATTTATTAAAAAAAAGTTCAAATCTGTGAAGTTCAAGGATCAATTGTACATTTCCCAGCTTGTACCATATTTATTAGTGTCACTGAGTGATGAACATGAACAGGCTTTTCGAACCAGAAGGATTAGATAGGATCCAAGCAATAAGAAACTACTTTTCCTCATGGCTGCTTCTGCAAACCTTGCTCTGTGGATCTGTCTTCTTGCTCTTTGGTAAAATACTTCCATGCCCCAGAGCTTTCACCCTCCCTCAGATAGTGACAAATCCTCTTTCAGATGGTAGGAAGTCCAGATGGTATGAAGTCCAGCCCGTGTGATGTCAGAATGCCAAGTTCTCAACCCATTTCAAACTTTTCCTTCTTCCCTAGTTCAGGTCTGATTACTCAACCAAATTTGAAACTGTTCTTGCTCCCCCAGTTGAGGTCAAACTTAGAATGATGAAATGGAGATGAAAGTTTCTTCTCTATCTTCCTTTGGCCTCTCCTTGCTGCTTTTTGGGCCCCTCCAGAGCTAGCACCCACTGAGGAAGTAGCATGAAAGGTGTACCAGCTCAGTACTTTTACCATCCGTTAGTGACTTCTTCGTCAAATAGTTTCCAAATGCTGATTCTTCCTCTAGGGGCTGTTCTTCGAGATTTATTAAAGACCTCTTCACCTCCCACTGCTATCTATCTCTGAGGATCACTCACTGGTCCCTAGCATGCATGATGGCTTTTCCAACTGGCTTCTTGCTCTCTGCTTTCTGCTCCTTCCCTTAGCTTCTGCATTGATGGTTAGCTTCCAGCCTCTATTGTGCAGATTATCCTGTCCCAGGAAAGACCTGTTCTTAGGCAGAGTCCTTTCAGAGGTAATCCATGGCTTGAACTTCTGCAAGCTCCATGTCTATGGGATGGACACACACACACACACACACACACACACACACATTCTTCCATCTATATGCAAACTGACTGGTAGCAGTCCTGGTCTCTGACAGCCCAGCGCTTCCACCTTTAACCACAAACTCATTCCTTCAGATATTTCAGAGCATAGGTCAAATGTTAGTCTGTGACTTTACCAAACTCCAGGAGAACAGGGCTCTCTGTGCAATTCTCTTTAAGAACTCCCTACTTGGCTTGTGGTGAAGGGAAACATCCTCCTCCCCTTCCCTATTTTGAAGAGGAAAACACACAACACACCAAGAACTCTTTCCAGAGAAAACCTCACTATTGGCCTCTTCATATAGCCTGAAGGGGTTGGTGGGGCTAATGCTAGAAGAACCAGTCTCATAGTCCCTTAATATACCTGCAGATGTCTAGAACCTTGTTTTTTAGCACATGGATGTTTGTCAACGATTGCATTTGGTCTGTCTTTGGCATCTTTGTCTAAACCCTAGATAGAAAGTTACATTTAATATCCTGCTAAGGATATACATATCCTTCCAGTTACATGATAGTATTTTTAGTGACGACTGCCCTTATGGATGATGACACAATCAGGAGTTACAGAGAAAGCAGATGTGACACGTACACATTACAGCCTAAACCCATATAACCAATGTAGGCATTGAGGAGAAACAATTAGCAGATTTTAACATTCTACTTTTTGTCTATCTCCACTGCTCAGGATGCCCAAGAAAGCCCCTTGCCATGGATATGGTTTGAGAATATACAAGCATCACCTGGTTGTTAAGTGAAAATGTGGAAAGAGATAGATTCCCCTTACTAAGGGCAAAATCAGGACAGAAATTCATAGATAACAATTTATTTTTGAAACAGAAGAGAAAATGACACAGTAGAGATGGCAATGCTTAGTGGATATTGTATCCTCTCTAGTTTTCCAGCCTAACTTGGTTAGGCTTTTGGTTATGTGACGAGCTCCAGCAAATGGGTTGAAGGCAGTTAAGAGAGGTGGGAGTTGTCCTTGTTCTTTTTTCTCCTTTTGTGGTTCCACGTTGAAATGGTAGCATCCCGAGATGGTGGAATGCCCTTTATCCTCAATACCTGAATAAATCTGTGGAACAGAGTTCCCTTTCAATAAGCCCTGGATAGCATGAACAAGAAATAAATCTCAGCTGTGCTAAGCTATTGGAATGTGGGGGATTATATGTAACCATGGCTACCTTATCCTGTCTTGACTAATCAAGTAGAACTAATGAATTAGTCTTCAACTCTAATAATAATTAGCTAGAATTTGTCTTGCCTGCCTTCCTGTGTTTATATCTGCCTCTTCTCTTTTTTTCTTCACTCTTGAGATCGTGTTGGCTCATCTTTTTCTCCTTCATGGTTTTCTCGGTCTCAGAACTCCAATCATCAAAATATATAAAAATTCCTATGAACCATTCTAACTCTACCCCACTACTCAGCCACAGTTTATCACCTTTTTTTTCATAATCCCGAGACATTCCTAGCTAATGCCTAGATAATTCCTTACCAATCCGTTGCCTTATTTATCTTGTGTACTACATCATACAGCTTTAATTGTTTAGAAACATATTGCTCATGAATGTAACATGAACCCTTCTTAGGGCGACATTCAAGGCCCTTTGTATCAGCTTCATCTGCTCCTTGCAGTTATAATTACTGGTATTTCCCAACATTCCCCTGTGACCTCAAATAAGGCTGATCCTCCTCCTCACACTACATCATGTTATGCCTGCGCCCATTAGATGCTCTCTGGTGTCTGTCCAGACTCTGGCCACCCTTCCAGCCCAGTGTAGGTGCCATATCCTCCTGGAGGGTGCCACTAACTAGGTCTTGGAGGTCTCTCCTTCTGAACTCTTCTGCACCATCTAAAGCACTTACTTGATTGCTCACCTGTGTGCTTTTTCAGAATCTGCCAAGGAAATTGTAGTTTTGTCTTCAATAAATTCTTATAGATGTCTCCATTCAGACTCTAAGGAATAATCTTTTCATCAATCCTCTGCTTTAATAACCATCTCGAGAAATAAAGTATGTAAATCACATCTAATTTTCTCATCTTAAGCATCAATCAATGACTTGGAAAAAGTAGGAGCCTGAACAATAATACTGAATTGTAAATGTTAACTACAAAATTCTATTTATTATTTAAGTTATGAGCAGTTTTTCTTTTAATTGCTCTGTAAGATACCTGAAGTTTCAGTTTTGTCAAGGGAATTTATGAATTGATCTCTGATTATGAACTTATTTCAAATTTACATATCATTGACAATTTACTTACTGAAATGTGTTCCTTAAGTAACCAAGTGTTACAGTTTGAATTGTATACCCCAAATAGATTTGTTGAAGCCCTAACCTCCAGTACCCCAGAATGTGACTTTATTTGTAACTAGAGTCAATGCAAATATGATTAGTTAAGGTGAGGTCATACTGGAAGGAGTAAGTTAGGCCCTTAATCCAATATGACCGGTCTCCTTATATGATAGACATATACAGAGAAAAGATGTCAATGTGGAAACAGAGGCAGAGGTTGGGGTGATGCATCTACAAGCCAAGGAATGCCAAACCTCCTCTACGACAATCAGAATCTGAGAGGCATGGAAAGATTATCCTTCAGAACCTACAAGAGGAACCAACACTGCCAACACCTTGATTTTGGCTTCTAGCTTCCAGAACTGTGAGACAATACATATCCATTGTTTTAAGCCACACAGTTTGTGGTACTTTGTTAAATTAGCCCTGGGAAACTTATATACCAAGTTTTCAACATAACCACATTAACAGGAAGTACCATGTCATAGGACCCAGCAAACTATGACCAATGTACCAAATCCTGTCCATCATCTTTTTATAAATAAAGCATTATTAGAACATAGCCGTACTCATTACATATCATCATAGCTGCTTATATATTCCTATGGCAGAGTGAGTACTTTTGAAGAGACTATTTGGCCTAAAATATTTACTATCTAGTTTTTTACAGAATCAGCTGGCCAATTCTTGCTATATCCTACTAAGCCTTTCATTAAAAGATTGAAAATTCTAACAGATTTTCATTTAGCTCCCAAGGCTAAAAATCCATTATTACATATATTAATCAGGGAGGGCTATGCTGGGAAACGTAACAGCTATTTCCCAAATCTCAGCATTTTAACATGGTAAACATTTATTTTTCACCCATCTAATGTCTACTGTGGGTTTGAAGACTCCATTCTGCAGTGATTTGCAGGGTAGGCTACTTCCATCTCCACCACTGCATACTTTTCTCTAAACCCTGTAGATTTGCAAAAAGTGGAGAATTGCTCAAAGTCTTTTCATGGCTCTGGTTAGCAGCAACATACTTCATTTACTCTTACAACCATTATGTGACTGGAAAAAGCAGGAGAACAAATAGGTTATTTATGAGTACTAGTATGCCCATCACAGTAATACTCAAGTAGTGTTAGTCTCATAAAATTAGCATTTCACTGGCTCCTGGAACGAAAAATATATACTCTCATCATCGATACTGGAAGATTCACAGATAAGTTCTACTTATAATCAGGGAATTCCTTAGGAATCTCTAGTATCTATTCATGAGCTTGTGATCTTTATAAATGGTGGGAGTAAGATTTTGTGCAACACTGTAAATAATGTTTTCTTTCCTTTTGCTGTTGCCAGAGACACACCTTGTGTGATTTCGCACACATTATAATTAATAACTCCAATAAAAGAACAGGGGTACCTGGGTGGCTCAGTCATTGGCACGTGTGACTCTCGATTTCCACTCAGTTCATGATCTCAGGGTTGTGAGATTGAGCCTTTCATCAGGCTCCATGCTGAGTGTAGAATCTGTTAGGATTCTCTCCCTCTTCCTTTGCTCCCTTGCCCCACTGCTTACACTCTCTCTCTCTAAAAATAAATGAATAAATAAATAAATAAATAAATAAATAAATAAATAAATAAAATCTCAATATGTAGACACTGGCACCAGGCTATATGCATATGTCAGCATTATTATTAATCCCGGTCTTTTTCATACATAAAAAGAACTGGCTCCAAAAGTCACACATTTTAGTCATATATGTAGACAGATAAATTAGATCTGTAGATTTTTCCATATAGGTTTGTAGGTGTTTTGCTGGACACAAGTAAATAAATTAAAAACAGTAAAATATCACACAAAAGTAAGTGTTCTTAATCCCAGCTATTATTCCCTAACTGGAAGAGAATCAAAGAGTGAAATGAGGGTCAGTAGTGTATTGATCCATCTTCCCTCTGCCCTGTGAAGAGACTCATTAGGAAAAGAGGTCAGTGGGTGCTTGGGAAGGAAAGAGCCTTAGATAAGGTTTATGGCCCATGGTGTCCAGATACCTCAACTGCAGTGCTTGTTTCCCTGTGATGACAGGGCATGTTCAGATGTTCTGAGGATTAGGCAATTCTTCATGCTGCCCTCCTGCCGTTGGGCACTCCCAAGTCCCTTACATCGTGTCCCAGTTTATGCTTTCACCTCATTGCCAATGGATCCCTCTGCCAGCATGGCAGGCGGAGGAAGAATGTGTGGTTCCTCCTCCAGTATTTCCTCACCTTTACCAGTGCTCCCCGGCTTAGGACATCCATGGGAATGGGTGAACCTCTCTGTGATCTTTGCCTTTCCTTAAAAAGTTTGTTTTTCTATATCCACTCAGTTTGATTATTTCTTCTCAATCACTTTGGTGACATTTCAGCCTTGAGGTTTATCTGAAATGTGATCATTGCTGATTGATTGGTTCTAGAGAAGCTGATACAGCCATCTCAAAAGTTAGCGAGAGTCAGGTGCTTTTGTTCTCCTTTGGATCGAGGATGGTCAAATCAGTTAACTTTAAAACATAATTGTGTACTCCAGTTTTCCTCATAAAATCTCAAAATCATGGTGTAATCACTTGAAGTATTAAACGGTATAAATATGCTTATCCAGGCAAAATGTAAATAAAGCCAAGAAAATAATGATCTGGAAAAAAAGAAGTAGAACTTTATCACACACACTCAGTGTGATGATAAATATGTATTAAATCTATAGATAACACTGTGAATTCACGCTTCTTACAGAAAGAGAGCTCACAGAAAGTGAGCTTTTAAAATCTAAAATCAAGTTCTGTAATAACATTGAGCCGCTGAACTCAATAAATTTTTAAAAATTGTTCACATTTGTGAAGCAAAAAAAAAAATTGAGTTTCAGCAGTAGATGATGTTAGTTTTACATAAATTTGACCAATCGCACATACAATGCTATGAAAAATCCACCACTTCCCAAGTGCTGATGTCAGAGCTGGACTCCATTGGACCCAAATTGGATCCTCATATAAAGTTTATAATGTTTGTCTACATACTTAATCACATCTATTTGCATTGATTCTTACAAGAATCCCACAAAGTAGGTATTATGATCTTCGTTTTGAGGTTTGAGAAACAGGCCTCACTGAGTGAGTGATCACCTACCTGTCAGGTGGTCTGTTAGGTTCTGTTAGGCTCACGGAACAGTAAATTATCTTGAAGACCAGATCTCTGACTCCCTGTATGTGTTCAAGAGGCCAAAGAAACAGGATTGTTTCTGACAATGTGATTGTCAGTTCTTAATTAGCAACCAGAGCTCCTAGTTCATTGAAATGTTTAGATATTTCCATCCTTGGAGTCTTCATAAATGGCTCTGTTCACTGCCTGCTGGAAGTTCTTCCCATATAATGTCTCTGTTCACCCTTGATATGAGTCTACCTGCTTATTCCAGGCATTTTCATCTTGTTCTTAGGTATGTTTCATTGGTAGAGGGTTGGGGATGGCTTTTAATTTACTTTAGGCACATTTTATGTGTAAAGTTTATAATCCTGAACATAGTGAAATAAGTGATCTGATCATTTCTAAATGAGAAACGCTAAGGAAGTTTCATTTAGGAAAAAATGAATTTTATTTTTGTCATAAGATTATTTGATGTTTTCCATGTTCCTACAAGCACCCAGTGCATGCAAAAATTTGAAAAGTAATTTTTCTGAGATCCATATTAATTATTTCAAGAAAAATGTGTGGATATAATTGGAAAATTCCTGAAATGTAATCAAATAGCAATAAAATATTCATTAATAGCTGAAATGTATTAAAATCCAGGACCTTTCCACAATCCCTATATTTGATGTATATTGGCAAATTTTTCTTTTACTCTGGCTATCAGGAAGCTCAGAGTCTAATTTATGGCCTAATTTCCATTAACTATATCTTAATGCCATTCTCCATTTCTCTCACAAGTTTCATATTGACAAGATATATGTTTTAATTATAATTTGCCTCAATACCATTATGGAAACTGATGTGATTTGTTGAACATTGTTTCAGTGTTTATTGAGCACTTATTATCTAATCGATCGGTGGATACAAAGATAAATGACTCTTCCCTCCAGCAAATCATGAATTCACAATATACAAATAAATAAATATGCAAACAAACAAATAGCACAAGCATAAGGTCCAAAATCCTGCATGAATTTTTTGTTGAACAAATGTATAAATTAGTGCCTGGCTAGAAAAATAGTAAAGTGTAAGACATTTTAAAACATAACATTTTAAAAAATAAAATTTCAGAGAAAACCACGTTAAATACTTAAAGTTGGGGGGGAAATGCAACTTATTTGAGAGTGATTTCAAGAGACAGAACCAGCGTCTGTGGGGCTCAGCAGTTATGGTGCATAGACCACTTCATGGTGTTCCAGGGTCCCACCTTGCCTCCCTATATTTGATGTAGGTTGGAATCCGTGTTATACTGTTGATCTCACCTGCCTTGAGCACGTGGTATGAAATCTGAAGAGCTCTCTGAAGAACCCAAAAGACTTTATTCTCAGGTCATGTTCAGTTGGGTTACTCTATTGGGCATTGAAACACTTTCCTTCATCCGCCATCTCACAAGGACCCACCATAGCGGGAAAGATCTTTTGAAATGGGAGAGAAAAAAGTATAAAAGGGCATAAAAAAAAAAAATCGATCCCAAAGTGAAGTCTTGGCAGTTCAGAGCAACAGGATCTCTAGAGTTGCACACTTTCACACAACTAGTAATGTCTTACAAATACGTGAAACATGCGAAGAATTGGTTTGGAAAGAAAAAAAAGTTTTTATGGAGATGCCGCAGAAGGCTTTCAGAGTATCTACTGCTGAAAGCACAGGAAAGGTTATTAAATGGTCTGATGTAGTCATAAGCATCTTATATTTTCCAAAAATGAGCAAAGGAGTTCCTTTTCAGCAGCAAGCCAGCACACGAGGGATTGTACAGTTCATGAAGCATTCTGTAATCCTGCAGTCCATCTTCTGAAAGACCTGTACAAGGTAAACAGCTTTTTCTTTCCTTTCTTTTCCCATTTTATCTTGAGAATGAGGACGGTTAAGGCAAAGAAAGTGAAGAGCTTCGCAAAGGCACTCCGCAGATTTGGCTAAAGTGAATTCCTCCTACCTCTGCTTGTTATCAAAGCTGCCTGTGGTACAGAAAGTGCTTTGGGCCACACACATTTCAACTTGTAAATGTGTTGCAAAACACGAGTAAGACTTGCTAGAGAGGTCTCATCTTGTGCAATAAAAGTAGGTGAAAGTTGAAAGTATTCAGGTCACCCAAAATTGTCCCAATAGATCAGATTTTACCCTGTTCCCCATCTCTCCCAAATTCATTAGTCCGCTGAAATATAATAGTTTATGTTAAAAACGGTCAATAGGTGAATGGCCTAAATGTTCACAGTACATTTAGATATAGAAGCATCCAAGGAAAGAGATACCAAGTCAAACCCCTCTTTGAAAGAACCTTACAAATGAGGACAAGTGAAGAGATAGGAGATTTCACCCCTGGGTGTACCATAAACTATTTCGAATCAAAGCCTCACTGACTTTAATCTGAGGCACTAACAGCCAAGAGAAGATTAATAAAGGCTATAAACACTTGACTTGTATCTGGGTGGGTTTTTTATAATGTGCCCTGCAATGGGGGATGGTAAACAATCCAGGCCTAGAGTGTTCCTCCTCTGCCTTCTGCTTCCTGCACCCCTCAGCTGAACAAACACGCAGACACAAGATTTCCTTCTCCAAACACGCTGTGTGGGTGAAAAGCCTTCATTCATTTTTATTTTTATTTGTTTATTTATTTACAAATGAGCAGGGGAGAGAGGGGCAGAGGGAGAGGGAGAAGCAGACTCCCCGCTGAGCAGGGAGCCTGACTCAGGGATGGATCCCAGGACCCTGGGATCATGATCTGAGCTGAAAGCAGATACTCAACCGACTGAACCACCTGGGCACCCCTGAAAAACCTTTAGATCTGATTTTTCCCTGTGTCCATTTTAGTACTTATTTACTTGAACTTTCTAGGTCTCATTTATGTGATCCCTCTTTCTGGGTTTTGACATTCTTTGCGTTTCTGTTTTCTGAGGGCCTTCATCAGAGCTGGCCTGTTGAGTGCCTGTCAAGTCTGCTTTGAGTCTTGACCACACCGAGGCTTAGGGCTGGCTGGCTCTAAACAAAACCGTGGCAGAGAAATGATAGTTCAACACTAGGGCCCTCACTTATGGAACTTTCTTCATTTTGCCCTGATACTTACCCACTTTGTTCCCCTTTCTTTCTCTCCTTCTCCATCAGTCACCATTTTAAACCCAAATGCTATCCCCCCCCATCCCTCCACAAGGCTCCATGGCACCTGGCTCACCTCTCCTTGTCGGGGCTCCTGTATGCTTGGATGCCCCTTCCAGGTCTGACTTCACTGGTAAGTGTTGGGTGCTGCCCTAGCACATGCTGGCTGCTTGGTGCTCTGGTATGGAGGCGATGCACTCCAGGCCTTCTTTTCTTTTCTGGCCCACCTGCACTGTCACAGTGGCCTCCTGGAGACTGTATTAAGGATTATGGGACGAGCTTGTCAAAGAGAACAAACAGGCTCCCCTCAGTCCTGTGCTATCGATTCCTTAGATCTAGACTGGGGCCTGGAAGCTTTGTATTTAAAACGTGATCCAGGTAATTCTTAAGCAATCATAACAGATAGGAATTTGGGATGGCTGCTTCTACTCCCAAGAGAGTTCAAACAGGATGTGTTTTAGATAGACAGGCAGAGAAGGAAGAAACCTGTTAGAGGCATTTGTTTAAACTGCTAAAGTTTCAAGGAAGTCCAGGACCCAGCATAAGCCTTTTCCAAGAATAATAGGTTGTGGGGCCCAGCAGCCCCCTCACCCCACTGTTACTTTGTTTGCCTAAAGGGAGCTATAGAGGATGTTAGAGATAAGGTGGGGTGAAGCCAGTCCAGGTGCAGCCTACTGATAGCCAATGGAGAGGCTTCTACTCAGAAAATCCCCCTCTGAGTCACAAAACTCGTCTTTTTTTTTTAATAATAAATTTATTTTTTATTGGTGTTCAATTTGCTAACATACAGAATAACACCCAGTGCTCATCCCGTCAAGTGCCCCCCTCAGTGCCCGTCATCCATTCACCCCCACCCCCCACCCTCCTCCCCTTCCACCACCCCTAGTTCGTTTCCCAGAGTTAGGAGTCTTCATGTTCTGTCTCCCTTTCTGATATTTCCTACCCATTTCTTCTTTTGAAACATCGTTTTAAGCAATGATTTCTAGAGGAGAATATTTACAAGTTCAAGCTACCAGGGATGTACCGTCCCCTCTATTTGCATAGTTCAGCCCTTCTCAAACCTTTTGGTCTCAGGAAACCTATGCTCTTAAAAATGGTTGATGACCCCAAAGAGCTTTTTTTTTTTTAAAAGAAAGATTTTATTTATTTATTCATGAGAGACAAGAGAGAGAGGCAGACACACAGGCAGAGGGAGAAGCAGGCTCCATGCAGGGAGCCCAACATGAGACTCGACCCCAGGTCTCCAGGATCACGTCCTGGGCTGAAGGCAGACGCTAAACCACTGAGCCACCCGGGCTGCCCCCCAAAGAGCTTTTTTAAATTGTGAGTTGTATTTATCAATATTTAATTATATCTGAAATTAAAACTAGGAAATATTTTTAATATTTACTTATTGATTCATTTAAAATAATGGTAAGAAACCATTACATCAGTGTAAGTTATTTGTATGAAAAGTAATTGTATTGTCCAAAACAAAAATATAGAGGGAGAATGTATCACTGTTTTACATTTTTACAAATCTCTTTAATGTTTGGCTTAAAAGTCGAGACATTGGAGCCTCATATCTGCTTCTGTGCTCAGTCCAATGAGTAAGAAGCAATATCACAGGTCATGTAGCCTCTGGAGGATATTCCCATCCACACGAGGGACAATGAAACTCACAAAAGCCAACATCTTGGTACT
This sequence comes from Canis aureus, assembly GCF_053574225.1. Taxonomy (NCBI): domain Eukaryota; kingdom Metazoa; phylum Chordata; class Mammalia; order Carnivora; family Canidae; genus Canis; species Canis aureus. The sequence goes on from NC_135647.1 coordinate 15,189,862, forward strand.
ATTATCAAAACAGTTTTGATCTTGTGGGTCCCCTGCAACGTTGTGGGGATCCTTGGCACACACTTTGAGAACCATCCTCTCCCATCTTGTTTCTTGATTCTCATATGGACATAATTTTATGTAGAGATATATTGGAATAATTTTCTTTGTGAACAAAGCTTACCAATAGTGGTTTTTAATACCGCTTTTATGAATGTTCAAGAAGAAAATGTCAAAGCTGCGCATGAAGTCTTTTGCAAATGTGTGTTAAATAATCTTCCTAAGTTTAACTCAGTACCATGTTTATTCTTGCCAGGAAACATTTTATCTCTCTCTCTCTCTCTTTTTTTTTTTTGCCTTTTTAAAAAATTTAAATTCAATTAGCCAACATAAAGTACATACTTAGTGTCAGATGTGGTGTTCAGTGATTTACCAGTTATGTATAACACCCAGTGCTCATCACATCATGTGCCAGGCAACATTTTATCTCGAAAAGATTGCACCTTCTGGAAATTAAAAAAAAAAAAGAATCTAGGAATTGGTACAAATGGTAGTAGAATGTATGACACGTGTCATGTATTCATGACCTGGGGACACAGTTCACTCCTGGAAACGGGAAGTTTCGATTCATCTTTGGGGAGGGTGTGTCATGGAACAGCAGCTGGATTTAGCTTGTCAAGTAAACGTCAGCAGTGGATGACCATCCCTTATGGAGTATGCACTACTAAAGATTAAAATGGTAAAGGAAGTCTGCTGTTGACCTTGTAGGTAATATAAAGGCAGTGAGAGTACACGGTGTGTGCACATGCACAAGTATGTGTGTGTGTGTGTGCACGTGTGGTACACCGTATTACGGCATATCTACAGGCAAGACCTTCCAACGTGGGACATACAGGTTATATCTCTGTGTATTTCACTGTTCACAGTTACGCCCACCCCACTGTCACCCATGCATAGATGTCTGGAAAGGACTGAAGCCCTCCATTCTGTTCCTGCCCTGAAAGTGGGGGTGAGTTTCTGATGCCATATCCCGAAGCAATGCGAAACGAGGCAGTGATCTTTGTGAAGTGGGGGAGGTTATTTTCTTCAATGACAACAACCATTTTGCAGAGTAAACATTGTAGGCTAATGAGCCTCCTTAAATTCCAGCGTGTCATGGACTTGTAGTGTTGCAAATTAAAAATAGCAATATGTGGGGCTGTAGAAAACCCTGCACAATACTTAGAGTGTACCCATTGACTTAATTGCCTGAAAAATCTCTGCAATTATTTTATCAGCCCAGAATCAAGGAAATGACTATTTCAAGACAGAAGAGTGTAGAGGGTGGACCAAAGAGAGAGGAGAAAACAGGGAATCCCAGGAGCTGATGGTGAGTCAAAATGACAAGGGAAGATGAGGACAGAGTCAGGATCCAGCTGGAGACTTCTTCATGCTTGGATAAAGATTTTGGCAGTGGCATAGCACAATGTATTTTTTTATTTAACAATTTGTAGTCAGTGTGGGTTATTGATCGTTACTTAGCTCAGTTCAGTTTTTTTGAGCACCCACTCTGTGTGCCACATGGTGCATCAGACGTGAGGGACAAAGGTGCATCAGATGTCACTCCTGCCCTCATGTGTGCCACATGGTGCATCAGACGTGAGGGACAAAGGTGCATCAGATGTCACTCCTGCCCTCAGGGAAGGGAGGCCCATCAGAAAGGACACGCTATCCTAGTGTGATGCAGCACACTTTCTCTTACTGCTAAACGCAACATTCATTTTCATGTTCACGTGCTATATAGCACATCCATTTTGTGACCAGTTATTGAAACCACAGATCTTTGAGTGTGCAAAGAGTTCCTTTTCAGAGAGGCTTTCCCATATTTCCCAAAGATGGGAAAATGTATTTTCTAATCCCTGCCTTCAGCTAAATATACGTATAAGCCTTTGTGTGAAGTACCATTTACTGCAACTCATTTAAGCTGGGATATATCGTGCAAAGTCGGAGAACAATAGGATATCCAGGAATCTCTTCTATAGCAAGTTGAATAACTATAATTAAGGAGAATTTTGAAAATGCGGTGGCCTCAAAACACAAGTGGCTACCGAATAGTAACCAAGCAAACTTGGGGTAGCTACAATCAGAGAAAGAACGAACACATTAGCAGCATAGCAAGTAAGAGGATATGATTCCTTAAAAGAAGAGGGGGCTATTTTAGTGACTGGGCTGTAGAAAATCAGGTCAGACAAGAAGGAAAAAGACCTTCTCTGAAGACGCTATTTGTTGTCTACGTCCCTTACCTGAATTTGTATCCATGGATAACATTTGATTAGCAATCACATATCCAATTCCAAGGAGAAAAAAAAAAAATCACAAGCATTAAATGTACCCACGTGGAAGATACCCGCATAATTACTTGCACAAGAAATTATCTGCTTTAAAGCAAAAATAAAAATAATAATATCCATAGCTACTGGCCATTCAATGAACTGCCTTTTCAAAAAGAAAGGTAGAATTAAGGATTGAACAGTAATATAATTCTATTCCTTGTGAACTATTTCAGTAAGAGAAACCCTTAGGAATTCTTTTTTATTATTATTTAAATTCAATTAATTAGCATATACTGCATCATTAGTTCCAGAGGTAGAGTGCAGGAATTCATCAGCTGCATACAACACCCAGGGCTCATTCCATCATGTGCCATCCCTCATGCCTGTCACCCAGTTACCCCATCCTCCCTCCACCCCCTCAAGCTGCCCTCAGTTTGCTTCCTATGGTTAAGAGTCTCATAATTATAGTTTCTCTCCCTCTCTGATTTCATCTTGTTTTATTTTTCCCTCCTTTCTCCTATGCTCCTTGTTTTGTTTCCTAAATTCCACATAGGAGCGAGATTATATGATCATTATCTTTCTCTGACTTATTTTGGCTTCATGATTCTTAACTATAATTATAATTTATACAAGGAAAAAGCAAGATGAATATCCTGAAGTAGTTATGACACTTATGGGGTAATCACCACCGGCCCTACCCATTTTACTGCCCAGTTACACACTTGTGAATGCACACTCTGATCACACCACCACCATCACTACATGCATATGCACACCTGCACAGACATACACACACTCACCAATGTAATATCTCTAATATGTTGGAGGGGAAAAATGGCTGTGTGAATTCGATTCCAAGACTGGCATAGCCAGAGTGGTGAACTACTTGACTCAGTCACCATTGTACATCTATTAATACGTCACACAACTTACTTGTGACCATTTTTCAAAACTTGCTAAGTAGATTTCATTTCTTGACATTCCATCCACGTTTCACTCTGCTTATCTTGTTCTGCATTCCTCTTCCTCCTCCACTGCATGTATCATCCATCTTAAATTACTTTTATTTATTTTCTTTTACACTCATTATACTTTTTCTTTTCCTTTTAAAGATTCTATTTTATGCTTCTATCTATCTATCTATCTATCTATCTATCTATCTATCTATCATCTATCTTCTATCTATCATCTATCTATTTATCTATTTGAGAGAGAGAGAATGTGCATGGCGGTGGGGGCCAGGGACAGAGGGAGAGAATCCTGAGCACACTCCCCACTAAGCATGGAGCCCCACCTGGGGCTTGATCCCATGACCCTGAGATGATGACCTGGACTGAAACCAAGAGCCAGATGCTCTACCGAATGAGCCACCTAGGCACACCTATACTTTTCATTTTCAATCATGTTGCATTTAAGCCAGTTTTTAGCCCTGTTAGGGAGAGATTTAAAGTTTTCAAGCTCAAAATCATTACCTGCCATACTAATGTGAAATCTATACAATGCTCAAAAACGCCTTCTTTCAATTAAAAAGATTGGACTTAGTGTTTTAAAATTCAAAATGAAAAAGAAATGTCTTCTATGGACCCTTCCTATAAGACATTTTCAATATATGTACATTTTATCCACAAAGAATTTTTATACATGGTTATGACAGAACAATTTTGTCTAATTTAACTGATTTCCAACTGGGCAATCAAGTTGGTATAATTAGTTGCACTTTGGGATAATTCTGTGTAGCATTCAGAAAGATATGAAATATATACATGCACATATGTATTTATATACACTCCTATCTTTATAAATCTGTCAGCTACAGCTGAAATTAAATGTTTCTATAAGAGTCCCTTATGCAAAAGAAAATTATATTATTCCTTGTTTCTCTTTCCAGACTTCACAAAATGGAGAAAATAAAATTACCAAAGCTACCCATATAATTAAAATAACAATATGATGTGTTAAAAATAGTTCTAATACGAAAAACTTATGCTGTGTTATAAACATTATTAGGATCCATTTTTACATGAGATCAAAGAGCTAAAAAATCTTACCCCCAGAAAAAAGATAAGAAACTAAACAATAAAAGAAGGAGAGACAGAGTTCCAAAAATACCCAGTTGTGTAATTTGAGCATTGCCATGAAAGCCAAATGAAACCAGGGAAATAAACAGAGAGCTTTAGAAAAGGTCGGGATAAACATCCCGGCAGATTTAAATTGACTGGGGTACTAATAAAGCTTAGGCTTGAGAGCCTCTCATGTGGGGGGTCTCGGTGAGTTCTAGAAACCACTGGTGTTCCAGTTGCCTCAAAGGGGGTCTCTGAGAAAAGGGACTCCAATCTTCACATCTCTGGTAATTTGCTGTGATCTCTTTTCTTATTCTAATAAGTATTCACATTTGGGCTTAATTCTGTATTCATAATTTTGTGCTGTTTTATTTAGAATGTTCTCTAAATACGGTTGCCAGATGTATTAATCTGCTTGGGCTGCCATAACAAATACCACAGACTCTGTGGCTTAAACAAGAGAAATTTATTTGCTTACAGTTCCAGAGGCTGGAAGTCCAAGATTAAGGCTTCTTCTGAGGCCTTGTGGAGGCCCATCTTCTCCCTGTGTCTTCTGTGGTCCTCCTTCTGTCCATGTGTCCAACTTTCTTCTTCTTGTAAGGACATCAGCCATATTGGATTGGGGCCCCATCAAACGATCCTATTTTAACCGAATTACTCTCTAATGACCCTACTTCCAATAAAGTCACATTCTGAAGTATTAGGAGGTGAGAATGTCAACATATGAATTTTGAGAAGACGCGATTCAGCCCATAATACCAGATTTAGCAAAAAAAAAAAAAAAAGAAAGAAAGAAAAAAGAAACCCCCAAAACAGAAAAACAGGACTCCCAGCTAAATGTGAATTCCAAGTAAACAGTAAATATGTATGTCCCCTGAAGTATTGAAGATATATATACACATATGTACATATACACACAAAAATTATTCATTGTTTTTCTGAAATTCCATTTAACTGGGAATCCTGTATTTTACTTGATAGCTTTATCCCCAAATTACATAAACTTCAGGCAGGAAGAAGTACTCAGAGAGGGAGAAATAATGAGGAATCATTAGGATGATTTCACGTTAGGACTGAAAGACACAATAGAGAACCCCAAGTGCACCCCCCCACCTAGTGCTGAGTGCCCCGAGGCCTGGGTTGCAGAAGGGCTAGGAGCCCCAAGGCTTCACTGTCCCTCCCAGGCCAAGCCCTCCCCATGCTGAGAAAGTTACTAGAACCTCGCTCTGCATGCTCACTCCAGGGCAGCTTCCAGAAGCCAGCTGTGAGTCAACAGGGTTGGGTTTGGCTCTCGACCCATCTGCTCAGTCACACTGACACACCAGAGCACCCAGGGCCCTTGAGGTTATCTGGCTGTCCACCCAACCACCCCCGCCAACTGGAACACACTCTGAGGTCTCCTCAGGCCCCTGGCGAATCACCACACTTGAAGGCGGCTACGAGGGCTAGCTCTGAATTGCAGTCTCCTTTATGACAGTTCTTTAATTATGAAGCCGTTTGAGAATCCATGAACACTGGATCTTCCAGCCCCAAAGCATACCAATTCACCAAGACGACTGTGCATCTAATTTCAGGAGACTCAAAGAGCTCCTAAAGCCCCATCTTGGAAACACTGGTTAAGAGCCTCTGCCTTATACCAAGTGAGGCCCCAGTATATACTGGGAGGTTGCCACTCTGTCAAAACCGTGCTTGCACACACACCCTAACAGTGAAGTGAGTGTGTCCTGAGGAACCCAGGACACTTTGTCCAGGATGAGGTGTGTCTTGCAGCATAATACATTCATGAAGTGAGGAAGCCTTGCAAGCAAACCACTTCTGGAGCTGCTAAGTTGCATTTTTAATAAAGAATAATTTCTGAGAAACTAGAGAAGTTCTCAAAGAAGGGACTTCAGGCATCAGGGAGGGCCGAGTGGGAAAAATATCTGCATGTGGGCCCATTTGCCAGCACCCCTGAGAGCACATCATGTCGGGGATCCCTCGCACCAGCTGTGCAGGGTGCTGCTAGGGACCCGATTAAGAGTTGGCATTCAAGGACTGCTCGCAATGGCGAGGGCACCGGGCAAAGCACTCTGTCAATGCCTCTAGGGTCCCCTTTATTCAGCTGGAAACGTAAAGGCTGAGTTTTTGAAGAACTTGCCCCAAGTCAAGCAGGTTCATTCCCCGGAGGGCTTGAGGCCCTGTCTGCTGGTTTCCATGAGCCATCCGCATGGTCCCTTCCAGATCTCCTTGCAGCCCTCCCAGTTTCAAGCTCGCAGGCTTGCCCTGGATCTGCTCTGCCCACTTGCTGGGCTCCTCTTTTGCCTTCTGGGTGGACATCTGGCATCTGGGAGAACTCCAGAGGCCACTTTTGGGCTTTTGTTCTCAGAGCCTCTTGGGAGAAGGTTTAGGAAGATGCTCCAAAGCCTGATCACAACTGGACAGTTTGGGTCTGCTTCTTAAAACATATATGGGATTGGCACAGCTGCTTTCCCTCCATAATTTTGTTCTTAAAAAGATAAATATGTGGGTTACTGTCTCAGTGATAGAAGTGAATGGACGAGCCCTGGCATTTTGGAGCATTTTTTTGTTTTGCTTTGTTTTAAAGCACATCTCCCATCCTTTGATCCAGGGACCTGAACCTCCTGTTTGGGTGATAGAAAACACTAAACGAACTAGGACTTGGCTTGGTCATCTGACAATAACGTAATCCAGCAATAAGGCATTTCCAATCTAAGCCTTGTTGAGCCAGTCAATTTCTCTCCTTTCTCTCCCCTCCTAGCCACCAGCCTTGTATATTAGGACCCTCCCAGGGCTTCCTGCTTTGCGTGTTAGAAAACCCAACCTCCCCCCCGGGTTCCTCACATTTTTAAAAAATAGGTCTTAAGCCTCCTCTGTCCTTTGAGGAACTCTCTGCTTAAAGCCTTCCGCTTAGGATCATTCCAGTGTACACGTTGTGAATTTAAACCTATTGTGAATTTAATGTGGTCTAATGAGCTTTGCTTAGGAAAAAAGTGTTCTTGGGTCACAGAATCACATTCATTGCTGTCGCCAGCCAGCTTTTAATTACATGCTTTTGATTACCAGGGCAACGAGGAGAGAGACCGGGTCCTCTGGGTGACCTCATCGCCACCAATAGAAAAACAAGGAAAATAACAGGCATTCTATCTGAGATGGAGCATTACTTTTATCCAGTAGGACAGCACATTTGTAGAATGACTTTATCTTGATAATGTTGAGGTAACTGTTTCTTGATCAGAAGCCATTCTCTTTTTAGACTTTTAACTTCTTGAGAAGAGTCCTTTTCTTTGGAATTTTTTGCTCTGCCAACTGACACGCAAGCACAAACTCACATTCCACATGACCTAATGCACGACTTTCTGCTGAGTTAGGATTTTATTCTTCCTTAAGCTGATTGACAGAGAAATGTTTAATGTCTTGGGAAAGGAATGTGCAGCTTAGAACCTCCAGGGATCAGGTGTAAGGCGAAGGCAGATTGTGATCTCCAGGGAAGGAAGAATTTCCCTGGAACACTGAAATCACAGCTGGCCAATCGGAAGGAATGAGTTTTGACAACAGAAGCAGTGGGGATCTCTGCATTGGGAGGAAAGGTAAATGGCCCAGTTGGCCAGAAGGTCGGCCATGGCTGGAAGTGAGAGCTTCCAGGTGTCCCAGGGACCAGCAGGGCTCCGCCCACATTTCTGTGCCTTTGCCACCTCAGCACACATTGGCCCTGCAGGCAGCTGTAGGCCGGAGAACCTGTATTTCTTTGTCTGGGGCTTTCTCTGAGGAGTGAAGCCTGCTTTGCTCACCCATGAAACAGGCCCAAAGGGCCAGGAGATTAATACCCCTTGGGAGTGAATCCAGTGACCCACTGAAGTTAGTGTAGGTATCAGAGAGCTCTGCTTCCTAAAGCCATGCATAGCCACTATGTAAAACAAGAATTTTTATTTATTTATTCATTTTTTGGTTATTTCTCATGAATCTGGAGGTAAGAAATTCAGGCAGGACACAGGTGGGCAGTCTTCAGGTCTACACTGGGTCACTTGCTGAGTTGCCTTCTCGAGAGCGGTGAGGCCCAGGAAGGTCCCCTTCACGTGTGTGGCTCTCGGGTCCTCCTCAAAGTGGCCTCTTTCTCTACACACCATGTCTCACTATTCAGTGGATGAACCTAAATTGTTTCCAGAATGGCATCCAGCTTCCTTAGCAAGTATGGAAGTGGAGGTTTTTGGGTCTCCTTCTGACTCAGGACCTGCTCAACTGTACCTCTGTCACCTTCTATTGGTAAAAGCAAGTCACCAGCCAGGCCTGTCTGAGGGGGAAGAAAAACAGACCCCGTCTCCCCTTGTGAGGAAGGGCAGGCCTGTTCCTCCAGGGAGGGAAGATCATCTTCCACAGGGTGTGGGTGTGACCCCTCCGGGGTCAGAGCGGGAGGTCGCCAGGTGGGAAGTAACCAGGAGGTAACTAGAAGGTAACCTGGAGGTAACCGGGCAGCCTGGGTGAGTGTGGGGGCTGGCAGGCTTCTCCTTTCCTAGCTCAATACCTCACTCCCTTGATCATGGGTCCTGAGAGCACCGCCCCAATTAGCCACTTGAGCTCGATGACTTTTCTCAGGGTCTGTTTCCGGGGAAGCTCAAACCTAAAAGCCAATGATGGAGAGTATTGATGGCATAAAAATATCAAGGACACCTTTTCCTCTTGAAAGCTGTGAGAGGGAATGGGGGGCAGATGAGAGACCCTTAGAGCGATTTGTTCTTTCCCCCAGTTTTACTTTCTCAGGATAAATTCAGCAAAAAGAGGTGAGGATTTTAAAAGAAGCAACGTGACCTATGTCTCCTTTTCTCCCATTGACAGCATTCCGGGAACCAGAACGTTGGCACCATCCTCTCCACTCTGGGCTTTGGAAACAGGGCATCATGAGTTGTTCTCCACTAAGAGGCTGTGAAGAGTCACTACAAATCCTGTTCTCATCCCTCTTTGTGTTAAAAAATGAGTCTCCTGTCCAGAGCACCATGTCTAGTAACTTAGTAACTCAGTTGATGCTGATGACGGGAGCTCGTTTTATTGTTTTAATCTCAGCACTGGAAAATGTAACTAAGATTCAACTGCACTAGGTTGAAGAAACTGTTGTTTTTTTCACATTTGAACAAACCTGTGAACTTCAACCCCGAGAAAACTAGTTCTGAGTGGATTGGGATGTTAGCACCCAGGGACTTTGGTTAGCTCTCAGCAGTGTTTTCAGTGTCAAGAGCCAAGTCCCTGCCATAGTACACGGTCAATAAATATTTGTTCAATAAATAACTCCCCGTATTTTGAGGGGGGTGGTTAATGATAAGGATAATACTTTCATGGTTCCCTTACCACCGCCACCCGCATCCTTTTACCCATAATATAGCAGGGAATAAAGGTATGTTAGGGATAGGAATGATTATTTCCTACACTGGTGGAGGACTTACAGTGTAGAAAAAAATTAACACCTATGTTATTGAGATACAGGAAGTAAACTGTTAAATAATATAATAAGATTTAGAAGTTAAAGAAAGGAAGGAAGGAAGAAAGGAAGAAAGAAGAAAAAATGTTTTCAAAGATCATGCACAGCTAATACAAGTCTAAAAGGAAAGTTATGTCCCTCCATTGATGAATAGATGCATATTTTCTGTGATTTTGAACTTTTGGGATTCTACTCTGTATAGTGAATTCACTAGGTTTTCATAGCGGAAGCATAATTGTTGGGCTGAATGTGCACAGCAGAAAAAACTAGAAGTAATACACGCAGAGAAAGTGTCTGTGGTCTTGAAAAGCCCAAGATGATCCATATTTCTGTCTAGTAGTTTAAACCCAAGACAAGGGCACCTGGGTTGCTCAGTGGTTGAGTGTCTGCCTTTGGCTCAGGGCGTGATCCCGGGGTCCTGGGAGGGAATCCCCAGTCAGGCTCCTCGCAGGGAGCCTGCTGCTCCCTCTGCCTGTGTCTCTGCCTCTCTCTCTCTCTCTGTGTCTCTCATGAATAAATAAATAAAATCCTTTAAAAAAATCCATTTTATACTTTAAAAAGTATATATACTTTAAAACACAGTCTTGGCTATACCTACCTGCCATGGTAGTTCCCCAACAGGCTTAGCCAGGTAACACCCCAAAGAGTTGGCCAAGGTCAGGCAACCTCATTAAGTATCTTTATCCCAGTCTCGGGATATTCTATTTTCTGATCATGGAACCTATGATGAGTCACTCCTGGGTGATAAATCGCTGTTTTGTTGACCCTCATCCAGAGATGCCATCACACCCACAAAAAGAAATGAATATTTAAAGGAATTTCAGGTTCTAGCTGATAGGATGAGCCAGGGAGGGATTCTTTGGGAAAGAGAACTGCTTGACAGCCATTCAGGTGGATATGGGCTCAGCTTATCCGTAAGACCATTACACCCCCGCACAAGACATTCCCTTAGTGCTTCAGCCATGCATTCGGGCGTATCTCTGTGGTCTGAAAAGAGAGAACATGGACTTCCCAAAGGATTTGCCTCTGTGATTTTTCTGAGGGTGCTCGCTCCCACAGTACTTTCTACACAACGAACCTGCCAAGGCATCTTAGGGAAAGTATGAACGCCTGAAAGAGCTCGGCTGCAGACTTTGCCAATAACCACAGCATACAGACACATTTCACATTTCTTCTTTGGAAATCCCGAGGCAAAAATATTCTTCTTCCTTCCTTTGGGTTCTATGAAATATTCTATTTGACTTCCTCTCCAGCAAGCTGTCTCCCTCACACTTTTCGATTCACCTCTCACAGTCTTTTTCTTCCAGAAAGCTTTTCCTTGGCTAAGATAAATTCTCCTGCATCGTGTGAAACCATGCTCATTACCCAACCTTGCCCTCCTCAGGTGGCAGGTATTATTTCTCTCGCAAACGTGGCCCAAGTGTCCCCAGTGTGATCTGCTTGCAAGTTGCTTTTGTGCTTGTTTATTTAATTTCCATTTCAAGTCCACGAATTACTATTATTTTCTTAATGGTGCAGGGTGCACATTGCTACTCTCGATAAATTGTAAATTAATGTTTTTGCTATCAGACGTGATTATTATGCAATTCACCTACTATCATCATTATTGTCTCTGAACGGAGGTGTAATCATAAGGACCCTTTCAAATTCCTTGGTCTCATTTGTACTCACACGTAGTTTCTTATCATGCTCCTTTCTTTTTAAGTAGCTTTATTGTTTTTTTGGAAAATTGCTGAACGTTCATTGTAAAAACTCAAGCAATGTGGAGAAGTACAATGAAGAAAGTAAAAATTACCCTAGATCTTATCATTCAGAGAAAATTACTGTTAAAATTTCAATGAACATTCTTGCAGGCGTTTCCCTATTTTATATGCACATGTAGATATTGTAGATATATGCGTGTCGTTTTACGTAAATGCAGAATAACTATTCATACTGTTCTATAAACCTCCTTTGTAGTCAGTATTGGACATCATTTCATGTTAGGACATTTGTGAATAGTCATCATAATTTTTAATAGTTTCCAAGTATCATTAGACACATGGCCTATACACAATCCTTTGCGAGGAACATTTATGTTGTTTCAACAGTTTTTACTAATCTAAACAATGCTATAGGGAAGAAGCTTGTGAATATGACATTTTGCACTTGTATTAGCCGCTTGGATTAGGTTCCTAGAAGTGTAAATTGCTGGGTCAAAGGGCACTTATCAACACTAAGTCTTGATACCTATTTTGATTCAATTGACGATTGGTTGTAATCAATCTTCATACCAAAAATATGTGATAGTTTTTTTAATCATGTCCTTTCTCATTACATCTTCATTGTGCCCAAGAATATTTTAGTGTGTGCGTTGGGGGTGGGGTGGGGGCGCTGCTAATTACCAAGCTGAGTGAGCAATAAATGAGTAGCAGTCTTTAGACATTGTTTTTCTTGTCAGCAGTGGGGAGGTTATCACCTCCCTTCTCTTGTCACTATTCTGCTCCTTTGTTTTCATCATCTGAACAAGATGATTTCACTGAATTATCACACACAAGGATTTTATGACAGTCAATTTATATGAGCACCTGAACCCATTATACAGCATAATTCATATTTGATATAAAGTGACAGTTGCTAGCAGCTTGCATTGACATTCCTTTAGAGAAGACAATTGCTCAACAGGAATCGTTCTGAATCAATTAATCGAGCCACAGCTCAGCTGTAATGCTGTGACATTCTGACACCAGGAGAAAGGAGCTACTTGGGCATTCTGTGCTGAATCTTTGCCCACGCAAGTTTTACACTGTTGAGCTCGTTAAGGTCATTAGATCCTTGACAGGAATCTTACCCATCTAACACCCCCCTCTCTGGCCTCCTGCAGCGGATTTGATTTTTGTTTGCTAAAGTGGGTGTAGTGAATGTAAAAAAGTAAAATAAAAAAATATATGTATGTATCTACATACATACATATATATGTATTTCTGTGATAGGAATGTAATTGGCTGAGGATATAGTTATTCACAAAAAATATGAAATCTATTTCTGGTGTGATTATGACCTTGGAAAATTAGGATATCTTAATGACCTATAAAATCTGCCTTAAGAGTCTCAGAAAATTGGAGTTTGAAAATGTGTATAGAAGGAGAGATATTTTGAAAATGATGATAGGGATTATAGCAAAGGAGATAGACCAGGATCTCTGGTTCAGTAGATTTTGTCTCCTCTTATGTTGTTCTCAGACCTGATGTCTTCTTAATAATTAGACTTGCCTCTGCAGTCTTGACAATAATCTTTGCTATGGTCTTTGGCTAGCTAACTCACACCCATGGAGTATGAACATCTGGGTCCCACCCTCAGAGATTCCAGATGCATGGTTCTGGAGTGTGCCTGAGGCAACAGCATTTTAAAAAGCTAACACAAAGTTAAAATTAACTATCGATTTAGATAAAGAAAGACATTCCAAATGAATGATTAGGTGCAAAGCTTATTTGAAATCCCTTCAGTGTTCTCTATATCTCATTCAACTTCAACCAGTTAAAATCCCATTACCGTAATTACTTATATCACTTTTACATTTAAAAGGAGTATATTACCCATACATGAGGAGAAAAGATTTCAGAATAGAACACTATTACATAGGTCATTTTCCTCTTGCCTCTGCTGAGGGGATAAATCTAGAGTAAGAGTCCTCAAACTTGACTCTGCATATGAATCACCTGGGGAATATCTTAAACATGAGATTACGAGGCCAAATTCCTAGGGATTATGGTTTCAAGGCCCAGAGAGAGTCCAGTAAACTGTTTTTGTCACATGCAGCCCAGTGATTCTGATGCCAAGGGGATCCTGAAACATACTCTGCAAACACTGTCCTGGAGGTTTCTAGACCTATCGCAAACTGGATCACTCCTCCCCGCCACCAGCCAACTTTCTGAAAACTTGGTAATAACAACTCAAGAAACATGAGGAGGACTTTAACACTCTTCCTTTTGTTTTCAGTAAACAGGCTCATGCATAAATTCTCACCTATAATTAGTAGCCTTCAGGTAACTGCCCAAAGGAAAAATTATATATAAAGAGAGAAAAAAAAAATCACAGACAGCTCAAATTTTGAAAGGGTAGAGGACATAAGAATAAAGGAAGCAATACAAATAAATATGGTACATGTACATTCATTAGAAGAGATAACCAGGAAAGAGAAAATAAACTTTGTATAACAAGAGATAGGACTTACAATAAATAAAGGTGTCCTGTTCCTCAAATCCCAGAAAATAGAAAACTGGCGTTTATTTCTGTTGACATTTTGAAACACGAAATGTGCGCAGAATAATGAGATGTAGTCAAAGGAGAGAGGTTTATAGAATCCCTGCATATTCCCCATTCCCTAAAACCTCTCAGTTTTCAACTTGTTTCCAGAAGGCAATTCAAAATAATGTATCATCCTAATTTATTTTCAATAAATCAGCCCATTCTTATGGATTTCTTCATCCACTTTTAACCATCTTTGGGCCCTCTGTCTTCATTCCATCTGCATTACTTCTCAGGTTTTAAATTTTTCCTCTGGCTAATGAGTTTTAGGATTTTGTTGATTCTATTACGTGTTCTAAGAATGATTTGGAGAGACTTAGAGAAAATGTAATTGTTTATACCTATTGATGCATTAAAATAGAACAAGACAAAAACAAATGTAAGTGATTTAGTGAAATAAAAATGCAGATCAGGAAGTAAAATCAAATGAAAGGAGAGGTCATTCTACAATAGATGGGCCAGTTCTACAAAGATCGGCACAGTTTTGAGAAGACCATAGAGGTTACTCTGAACTTTCTAGAAGCTCACACAGAGAAGAGATGTGATTATATACTTGATACATAAAATACTTACAGGGTTAAGACTCGGCTTTTCCTGGTTCTACGTCCCCAAAGAATTTCTTCCCCTGTGTCTTTGGCAAAAAAAAAAAAAAAAAAAAGCCTGTGTCACAGTTAATACAGTCTTTGCTTAGACCAAGAAAGTTATGTCCAACACCAAATTTCATAGATTTTCTCCTCAAGATGCACCTACATGCAAGTAGGTGCCATGAACTCAAAAATGAGTCTATTAAAGAGTTCTATGATGCTAAACAAGAAGACAGGAAGGAATGAAGGTCAGCTTCCTGATGATCTATCTTCACCCTGGAGAAAGTCCATGTAGGACAGGAGGAACTGTATATTCTTCACGCAACCCCTATAAATATTACTGCACTTTCCGAACTTTTTTTTTTTTTAAAGATTTTATTTATTTATTCACGAGAGACACACAGAGAGAGACAGAGACATAGGTGAGGGAGAAGCAGGCTCCCTGCAGGGGACCTGGAGTGGGACTCAGTCCCAAGACCCTGGATCACACCCTGAGCCAAAGGCAGATGCTCAACCACTGAGCCACCCAGGTGCCCCTCTTCCTGAACTTTTGATAACATTGAGTAGCAGTCATTTTGAGGTTAGCTATGTTGTTAAACTCCTCATAAAAGTCCTGGAATATCTTGCTTATTAAATATAGGCAATGGACTTTAAAAGATCACCTCACTGGGGTTTGGATTGGTATCTTTTATGAGCTGTCAGAAGCCCATACGAAAGCTAACTACCTTTAGCCTACCCTACCTCTATGAGCCAAAATAGCCCTGAAAAATATTTTGGAGGTGAAGTCTTTTCCTTTTGAAATGAGCTTTTTGACAAACTTAAAATAAGTTTTTCTTATGCAATTCATGGACTTTAAACTCAATTTACAGACCTTATTCTCTTTATAAGTCTATCAAATTTTATTAGCAACTTTGAAGGGATTTTTGAATTCAGTTTGGTTATGTTTCCAGATTTAGTTACAATATTTAAGCATTCAGACACTTCAAGTTGCATTTATAAATTTGACATGTTTAAGTTTGTTGTAAAGTATATGTATATGTATTTCAATTGCCCTGACAACAACAACAAAATTTTTCTGAGCGCTTAACTCTTAAACATCATATAATTTCCAATACTAAACTAAACTTAGTGATACTTTAGTTTAAAATCATAAGGCTTTCTTATTTACCTAACTACCTATTTTAAGTTGGAGTTTCAAGGTTGTCATTTAATTAGGTCAGATTCTCTTAGACATCACATCAGTGTGAAATACAAAGTACGATGGAGTATTTTTCAATCTGGAAATGCTAACACTATAATTTTGATCACTTAAAACTTTATATGTTTTTCCTCAAGCTTAAAAGATTCATATACTCTAAAGAAGACAAGTACAATCCTGGTTAGATGAAATTATTTTTGTTAAACATTCTGGCCAGATGTTTACTGCAAAGCTACTCCCCATACTCATTTTTCCTCCCAACATATTATAAAAATTTTCAAATACAGTGTAGAACTAAAAGACTTGTACAATGAGCATTCATATACCCATCAAGATTCTACTATTAACATTTTACTATACTTGTTTTATCTTATATTTATCTTTTACCCATGTCTCTATCCATCAACCATTCCATTTTTGTATTGGTAAATTTTAAGGTAAATTGTAGACATCGATGGACTTCCCCTCATTGCTTCAGCAGGTGTAACATTAGTTAGAATCAATACCCCTGCAGTTTCTTCTTTTGATGTGACATTTCTAATCAGTCAAATGCACAAATTTTAAGTGTATAATCACTAAATCTTGACAAATGATTACACTTGTATAATCAAAACTGTTATTAAGATATAAAATGTTACCACAGCCTTGAAAGTTTCCTGGTGCCATGGCACAGTCAATCTCTGCTTCCACTTGCCGAGACAACCACACATCTGTCTTTTTTCCACCCTAGAGTAGCTACCCCTTTTCTAGAACTTTATATTAGTGAAATTTTCCAGCATGTACTATTTTACAGAAAGCATCTTTCATCCAAGATAATGCTTTTGTGATGCATCCCTATTATTGCACATCTCAGTAGTTTGTTTCTTTTTATTGCTGAGCATGCATGTATCATTATGTACATGCACCAGTTTATGGATTCACTTGTAGATGGATCCTGGACTATTTCCAGGCTTTGGCTATTATGAACAAAGTTGTTGGAAACATTCTTTTATAGGTCTTTTTGTTGATTATTGAGTCCTCTTTAAGATTTACTATGTCATGGTATGCAAAGCTTAAAAAGATATTGGTTTTCTAAATACTTATTACATAATATGTATGAACTTCGATAAGCACCCAACTTCTATCCAGGTTGACTAGTTTTTGCATTTCCTTCACTTGTATGATATGTTGATGTATTTTCCTTTAATTCTAAAAATATCTGAACTTGATAGAATACTACTTTAACTAAAATGTAATCTGTGTTTGATTTAAGAGAATCTTGAGTTCTCTCATATTCTTAAGATTTTACAATTCATAGGGGTATTCAAAATGAAATCCATTGGCTTTATGTGACCTGAATGTCATACCCAACAATCTGTTAATGAAAATAAATATACTTCTGAGAAAAGAAATATTCTAATTTTGAAAAAGGTAAAAATGCTACCTATTTTCACTTGGTCATAGAAGATTTTTATGTTAAAGACTGCTGTTAATCTGTTAGTATCTGTTTTTCCTTTGTTTCTCAATAATAGAACTCCTAATTCTTAGCTGAACAAGGTCCATCCAGAACAAAAATCCCATTTCCCAACCTTTTATGTATTGAGGTGTTTTAAGGTGATTAAATTCCAATCAATAGGATACAAGCTAAAGTGTTGTGTGCAACTCCAGTGAAGAGAGAGGAAATCCAAGCAGAATCAGCTAGTCCAGCTGAGTGGAGGAGGCAGAGATCAGGGTTCCAGAAAGCTGAGGTGGCTGGAATTTGTGAATCAGAATACCCGAGAGGGAACTGCACACATAGGAGAGTTCTGTGGAGCATTGTACTGGAGTCATTTGCTGATTGAGTTCTGCCCCTATGCCTCAATGGTGGCCACACTACATGAGGCTGAGAAAAAAGCCACTAGGAAACAGTTAACAGATTATTTCTGGAGGTCATCACACAGGGATGGGAATAATGTGCATTTTCACCAGCCAGAATGTAGAGATCTCATAATGCAAGGAGTGTCTGCTAGAGTCCTCAGTCTTGATTTGGTAGAGTGACTAAATTAGCCAAGTAAAGCTGCCTCCAAGACCTGACTCAAAAGAAAAAAATCTAACTCAAAAGCTTAAAGGAGTCTAAATGGATAAAACTGATGAAAATAACCTAACAATATGCCAGAACAAAGTGCAGAAATCTTTAAAGAAATAAAACAAAATCTAGGACTCAAAAATGTAAAAAAAAAAAAAAAAGGAAAAATCCAAAATACCTAACATTCAACCACACTCTACTAGGCATGCAATGAAATAGGAAAATATGATCCATAGCCAAGAACAAATATTAATCAATGAAAGCATTCCAAGAAATGATAGAGATGATGGAATTATCAGATAAATATTGTAAAAGAAGTATAATAAATAATTAAATACGGGATGCCTGCGTGGCTCAGTGGTTGAGCATCTGCCTTTGGCTCAGGACATGATTCTGGGATGCCAGGATCAAGTCCCACATCAGGCTCATGGGGAGCCTACTTCTCCCCTGTGTCTCTGCCTCTCTCTCCGTGTCTCTCATGAATAAATAAAATAAAATCTTTAAAAAATAATTAAATGTTATGAATATTCTCAAAGATTTAAAGAAAGGCATGAAAATAATGAGACGAGAAATAGAAAAATACAAAGAAGACCCAAACAGAACTTCTAGATATAAAAAACTACTTTTCATAAAATAAAATGCAGTACTTTTATGAAAACCATGATCAAATATACACTGGAGAGTATTAAACTATGTGTTCCTCCTAAAAATTCAGTGAGTTTGAAGACATAACTATAGAAACTATCCACACTGAAGGAGAGAAAGAAAAAAAGGTTTTTAAGAAAAGTTTTATTTATTTCTTTACAGAGAGAGAGAGAAAGAGAGAGAGCATGAATGGGGGAGGGGCCGAGGGGGAGAGAGAGAGAAGGAGTCTCAAGCAGACTCCCTGCTGAGCATGGAGCCTGATGCAGGGCTCAATCTCACAACCCTGAGATCATGACTTGAGCTGAAATCAAGAGTTGGATGCTTAACTGACTGAGCCACCAGACGCCCCAAGAAAAAAAATTTGAAAAAAAATGAACAGGGATGCCTGGGTGGCTCAGCGGTTAAGTGTCTGCCTTCAATTCAGGGCATGATCCTGGAGTCCCAGGATTGAGTCCCACATCAGGCTCCCTATGAGGAGCCTGCTTCTCCCTCTGCCTACATCTCTGCCTCACTCTCTGTGTGTCTCTCATGAATAAATAAATAAAATCTTTAAAAATTAATAATAAAAAAAAAAGAACAGAAGCGTAGTGTCTTGTGAAAAAACATCAAACAGTCTATCATGTGTATATGGGTCCCTGGAGAAGCAAAACCACAGGGAGAAAAAGAGTAAACATTTTTGAACAAATAACTGAAAAACATTACAAATTTGATAAAAAGTATAAATCTATAGATACAAAAATTAAACAAAAGCTTAAGTAGAATAAGCCTAAAAATAGTCACATCAAGCACATCATATACATTTATCAAAAAACAGTGATAATGAGAAAAGTCATTAAAGCAGCCAGAAAAAAACAAAGACACATTATGTGCAGAGGAACAAAGATAAGAATGACAACTGAATTTCCATCAAACAACGTAAGCCAGAAAATGGTGGAGCAACATTTTTAAAGAATTGAAAAACACAAGCGAAAATCTATCAGTGTCGAAATTTATAGCCAGTAGAAAGCAAGCTGAGAAGCTACTTCCCCTATCCAGCAATCCACCTGCAGATCAGAGGTATCACTGCAAAGAAATGTGCCTCTGTCTCTGCCTCTAGCTCCACAGCAGAAGTGTAGAGATTTTGCTCAGGGAGGGTCAGACCATAAGAATAGATAAGCTGCACAGCTCTCATTAAGCAAACTGACTTTATCCATAATAGAACATAAGGAGGTTCAAGCGTAAGGGCATGGTTGAAATCAACACAGATTTTGGTGGTAAGCAATTAAGAGGAGGATGGTAGCTTCATGATCACAGCAACCCAAGCCACGGACCAGCCAGAAATTTAACAGAGAGGATGGAGAAAGAAAGACCTAAGAGAAGAGCCCTCTTGGGGTCAGAACAAGAGTCAGTGCCTGGGCTTCAATATCCCTCCTGATAAAAGGCCTGAATGTGAACAAATTTGTGACCCAAAATATTGGAACAATAAAGCAATTAGCCAGAAGTTAGTAGAGGCTAATTGCTGTTGTGATATGAAGAGAGGCAGACAAACCAGAAGCTTAACAGAGACGTCAAGGAAAAGACACACTCAAAAAGGGAGCCCTGCTAAAACCACTGTCATCCCCCATGACTGTATGCATGCCCAAGGCAATTTGCTCTGAGAAATTGCAGGAGAAATACACTTCATTAAAATGGTCTAGTCCAATCACTAGATACATAAGAAAATAAAACGAGAAAAGCCCTGGGAGTGGGATGGTATCCACAGTTGCTGAAATATAGGGTCTAAACTGTCCAATTTTTGAAAAAAAAAATACAAGACATGCAAAGAAAGAGAAAAAGTGTCACCCATACAGGGAGTAGAAAGCAGAAAACAGAAACTGCCTTTGAAAGGGTCCAGATGTCAAAAACTTCAAAACAGTTATTATAAATACAAAGAACTAAGAAAACCATGCTTACCCAAGTGAAAGAAAGCATGATAACAACATCTCAGCACATAGAGAGTAAAAATAGGAGGATAGGAATTATTAAAAAACAACAATATAAATTCTGGAGTTAAAAAGTGGGATAGCCAAAATGAAAAAATCCATTAATTATTATTGATGGCTAAAACAGGAGAAAAGGGAATAGAACTTCATAGAAATAACATTTCTATATCTCATGGAATTATCTTAGTATAAATCTCAAGTTAATTCTAATAAGTTAAAATGTATGTTGTAAGCCTAGAGCAATCACTAAGAAAAAGTAAAAAAAAATGTAGTGAAAGATTATGAAAAGAATCAAAATGATACACTAAAAAGTAATGCAAGAACAAAGGATAGAGGCATAAAATATGAAAAATATAGAAAACAAAAAGTAAGAGGGCAGATATAAATACCAGAACAAAATGTAAGTATCAACAATGATATTAAATGTGAATGGAAAAAAAAAAAAAAGAAAGAAAAAATGTGAATGGGCTAAACAATCCATTAAAAAATAGAGATTTTTCAGACTGGATTGGGAAAAATCCCCAGCATCCAACTATTTGGTGTATTCAGGAGACACATGTTAGGTTCAAAGATACAAATAGGCTGAAAGTAAAAGGATATAAAAAGATGTATCACACAAATAGCAACCATAAAAGAACTGGAGAAGCTATATAATCAGACAACATTGACTTTAAGACAACTTATGTTACTAGAGATAATGGGGGCATTTTATAATGATTAAAAGCTTGGCCTATCATGAAGATAAGACAACTACAAATATATACGCCTCTACCAACAGGACCACAAAATACATTAAGCAAAACCTGACAGAATTGAAGGAAGAGTCAATAATGGTTGGAGACTTTAATCCCCTACTTTCAATAATTGATAGAACAACTGGGCACAAGGCCAACAATAAAATTGAAGTCTTGGAACAGTACTATAAATAAATGAGGTCTAAGAGATCACCCGACAACAGCATAGTACTGTTGGAATACACATAGACTATTTTCCAGGATAGCTCATTGCTGATGGGAATTTAAAATAGTGAAGCAAATTTGGAAACAGCCAGGAAATCCTTCAAGTGGTTAAGCATGGGGTTACAAGTTACCATATATGACCATATGTGACCCGGCAATTCCACTCCTATGCATGTACCCAAAATACATGTATATTCAGAAACTTGCACATAAATGCTCATAGAAACTTTGTGCATGTTAGCCAGAAAATGAAAAGAATCCAAATGTCCAATGACTGATGAATGGATAAATAGGATTTAGTCTGTCCATAGAATGGAATATTATTTGGCGGAAAACAAACAGAAGAAGATGGATCAACCTTGAAAACATTTATGCTAAGTGAAAGAAGCCAGTCACAAAAGACCACATGCTGTAAGATTTCATTCATATGAAATGTCCAGAATAGGCAAATCTATTCCCCTCGACTGGTCAGTCATTTGACGAGGTATTAGCTAAAGAGATATAAAGGAGTTTCTTGTGAAGGACTTCATTCTGAAATAAAAGATAAAACTTCTTCAGAAGAAAGACGTTTTCTTCTGTTCTTTTTTTTTTCCCCCTGCCTTAACTTTTTATGTGATACCTGAAACTATAGCAGTCATCTTTTAACCATGAGGCATGAAGCATGGGAATGAAAGCCAACCCACTAGAGATAGAGGAGGAAAGGTGTAGAAAGAACTTGGTCCTTGATAGCCTCAATGAACAACTGAGCCAGAGCTCATGACCATCTCCATCTTACATCTGGTTTTTTTTTTTTTTTTTTTTTTAACATTTTCTTTATTTATTCATGAGAGACACAAAGGGTGAGGCAGAGACACAGGCAGTGGGAGAAGCAGGCTCCGCAGGGAGCCTGATGTGGGACTCGATCCTGGGACTCTGGGATCACGCCCTGAGCCAAAGGCAGATGCTCAACCACTGAGCCACCCAGGTGTCCGCATCCTACGTCTTGTTATATGGAACCATCATTATGCTGGTTTTTTTCCTGTTAGTGGAAGACAAATGCATTCCCAACTGATAAGAAAAGAGAAGGCAAAGGTTTCCATAAGGGAATGGGTAAGAACATTATTTCTTGAAAGTTTTCATTAACCATAGAAAACGGAAACTAATATTTCCTCAATATTGACTTCATACAAGAGATTTTCACGTATGTATACTTTGTTTAATCTTCACAACAATATCATAGGGCGGTTACAATTATCTTCCATTCATAGATGAGGAAAGTCCATAGAGATAAATAACTTGTAGAAAATAATAGCAAGGAGCAGAGAGGAATTCGAACACTAGTTTGACCCTAATGGCTATGCTATTTATATTCTTGTACGCTGCTACTTGTGCTGCTGCCATGTTTTGTGCGTACAACCATGTCTCATCGCTACCTTGTTCATCTCTCAATATTAATTGGTCTTTTCTATCAGGATTCTTTCCTCCCTTCACTTTCCTTTCCTTTAGACAACCCTCTCCAAATTTCTGCCCCATTTTTAATCAGTGTCTTAGCTGAGTCATATAAACTGGGTATTCATTACCTTAGCAACCAGCTCTACCACAGGATCAAATATAAGATCACTTCTGTTACAGAACTTTGAGTACAAAAATATTGGCTTCCAGCAGAAATTATTTTCTTAAAAGTTCAACATCCCTCCTAGAGGAGACTATTCCAAATTAAAATTTAAACAGAAAATGTGTTTTTTTTTTTTTTACTTAAAGTTGTAAATTTGAAAGCAAATTTTATTTTGCTTCATAAAAAATTAATCTTTTTTGTTAGGCATAAGATAAACTCATAGATTTAGAAACTGTAACAGTAAACTAAAGAAAAAATTTACTTATATTTCCACCTCTAACAAATATTTTAAAATATTTTCTTCTAGTCTTTTTGCTATGCTATGCTTAAATTTGCATAGCTGTGATCTCACAATTTCCTTGCGTTTGTACAATTTTGAGTTCTACTTTTTAAATTGTTATATCACCAGTATGTTTATATATGGCAAGTTTGTTCAAGCTATCCATTCCTTCACTTTCTTTTTTAAGCTACCAAACACTTTCTAAATATTTAAGAATGAATCGTAGTCTTCAAAACGCTTCTTAAATAGGAATAATGCCATGATAGAGATTTTATGAATGCATATTTATATTTGCTTATTGACCACACCTGATAGACTCTTCCCTCTGCAACTTAGAGATCTTTAGCTGTCTTTTGTGTTAAACGGCCTTGTATATGGTATAAAGGAGAAAAGAGAATGTAAAACAGGAAAATGAAGATGGACAGAATATAAAAGAGACTGTGATTTTTCATGCAATAACTTTGAGTGCTCTTTACCACAATTGGACCCCAGGACAATTACAGGGAAATGGAGGAACCTCTTTTACTTATTGCTATAATGGCTTAGAAGGGACAATAGAAAGATGAGTCAGAAAATAATCCTTCTTAAAATATGAAGCTCCCTCCATTACCGCATAGCACGTAGTCATCATTTGGTCATGGTGCATGATGTTGAATAAGGAACATTAGGTATTCCTAACTGGTGTGACAAGACTTTGTGGAATTTTTTAGATTTATTTTTCAGAAGAAGATATTTTTACGCAAACTGGAAAAAGGATTGAATATGGATTGTGTTTGTATGTGGATGTGTATGCATGCCCATGGGGATTCCTACAGTAATTGATTTGAATGTTGTGTGTATAGGAATTGGTGACTGAGACCCTTCTCCCCTTTAGTATTCATATGCAGATTATGGCCCATGATGAATGTTAATAACGTTGTAGTAGTTACCCATTTAGTTAACAACCATACATACATACCTGTGCATTTTCCCAGATACTCACCTATATATATTTAAATATAATTACACATATAGTTATATATGTATTAAATAATATGTGCTACATGTAATTCATGCTATTTCCATTATAGCACACTGATTTTTAAAAGTTAGTCACTGCTACCCTGTCACTGAATCAAGTTAATTAACATGCAGAAATTTGGGGATAGAAAGGATCTTGACTTACTCATGAATGGGGAAGTACTTGATGGGAATATAGAAATGATCTCGACTTACTCAGGAACAGGGAAGTATTTGCTGAATAAATTGAGTGAAGTAATAAACTCTAAAATAATAAAAATTATTTATTAAGCTGATTTTTAAAGCTTCATTCCTGTATCTTTGTACTTATAATTGCAAAATAATCTCCTGAATATCTGTAGACTCTGAGCAGATAGATAAGAGACAAGGGTAGAGAAAAGTTAATAAGAATAACTCATGGCTGCTCAGGGAGGAGCAGCTGGCAGAGAGTGTTCATCACATGATTATTATACTCAGAAGGTCCACATTCCTTGTCAGCATTCCCACTAAAAGGGCTCAATATAAAGCAGGAGGGATGGGGGATCCATGGGTGGCTCAGCAGTTTGGCACCTGCCTTCGGCCCAGGGCATGATCCCAGAGTCCCGGGATCGAGTCCCGCAGTTGGGCTCCCTACATGGAACCTGCTTCTCCTTCTGCCTGTGTCTCTGTATCTCTGTCTCTGTCTCTCTCTCTCTCTCTCTCATGAATAAATAAACAAAATCTTTAAAAATAAATAAATAAATAAAGCAGGAGGGAGAGAAGAAAAGGAGGGAAGTCCTCTGTGTCACACCATGATCTCCTAATGTCCTGTGAAAGGGATTCACCTGTTTCTGGTTGGCAATCCGATAGTTTTGCTTCAACTTTTTTCCCCACCTTCCACCTACCAACTTTCCCCTCAGAGCTCTGTACCTGCTTCTGCTTTCCAAGGTGGGTAATGGAACCCATACATCTGCATTGGTCCCTTGTGGTGACTGTGATGGGTAGCTCACCTCGTGCCTCTCATCATCTGAATTTGAAACAACCCCCAACTTCTTCCTTCCTTCCTTGAATTCTCTCCACCTTTGATCACTCATCACACCTTATTTTTTTAAATTTCCCTTGAGATTTCCTCTTTCACCCATGGATTGTTGAGCAGTGTGCTGTTTAGCTTATGGGTCTTAGATTTTTCCATTATCTTCTTATTGATTTAGTTGATTCCCTTATGCATAGAGAACATACTGCATGTGATTTCATGGCTTACCTGCCTCCTATTCACACCATTGGTGAAGGAGGGATTCCTACCCTAGGATTTAGGGGATAGCCAAACGCATGATACTGGACACTGGATGGATGAGAAGATGAAACTGACAGCAGTTTGTTAATCATATATACTCACAGCCTGGAAGGAGGAAAACATTGCACACCAAGCGGGGCTGCATGGGGGTTAAATTCAGGAACAGTGTAAACAACCAGTGGCTGTGGGAGGCAGGCTTTGTAGTATCAAGAGGATGAGGTGCTTGCCACAAAAGAATGTGATTGATTGAAAGTGATTGTTTGAATAATTCCGTGGCAGGCAAGGAACTGAAACCTGCTACTCAGGGATATGCAGAATTGCAGCTGTTCCCCTCGATAAGGAGGGTTGTTTAGCTGGGGGATCTTATCCACAATAACAGAGTAGGGAGGGGAACTTGTGGTCAGGCCGAATGAGGCTTTCTCGATTTCACCAGATGTCAAAGCAGAACATAAAATTGGACCGTAGTTTTAGGTCTGACACACCACATTTTGATCATTTCATATTTGTTGAGGCTTGTTTTATGGCTCAGGATATAGTCTATCATGATCCATGTTCCACAGACATTTGAAATGTGTATTCTGTTGTTATCAGGTGGAGTGTTTTATAGATGTCAATTAGATTTTGTTGGTTGATGGTATTGTGGAGTTCATCAGTATCTGCTGATTTTCTGTCTAGTTGTTTTATTTTTTGAGAAGTACTGAAGCCTCTACCTATAATTGTGGATTTTTTTCTTTCTCCTTTTAATTCTATCACTTTTTGCTTTACCTATTTTGCAGTTCTGCTGTTTGGTGCAGACACATTAAAGATTATTATGTCTTCTTGTTGGCTTGAAACTTTTATCATTATAAATATCCTTTTCTATCTCTGGAATATTTTTTTGTTCTACATTCTACTTTATATGACATGAATATAGCTACTTCTGCTTTTTAAAAATATTTATATGATGTATCTTTTTTTCCATCATTTTACTTTCAACGTGTCTAATACCAATACATTTGAAGTAACTTTCTGGCAGGTTGCATATACTTGGGTAAAGTTTTTATTCACTCTATCAGTCTCTGTCCTTTCATTGGTAGACTTTGACCATTTACATTTAATGTGATTGTTGGCATGCAAGGGTTTCAGTTTGGCATTTAAATTTTTGTTTTCTGTTTGTTTTCTCTGTTTTCATTTCTGTTTACTTTTTTCCTGGATTCCTCTGGGTTACTTGAACATTTTTTAAAAATTCATTTTATTTATAGTATTTATGAGTGTATCTCTATAAAACTTTTTAGTGCTTGTCCAAGGTACAACAGTACACATATAATACACATAACTGGCATCACCATTTTACCAGTTTGAGTGAAGTATAGAAATCTTATCTTCTTTTACATTCCTTTACCCAACCCTATATATAATTATCATAAATATTTCCTCCATGTATATTTAGAATTATATGAAACTGTGTCATATTTTTTTCTTTCAACCCTCAAACATGATTTAGAGGACTTAAGAGAAGAAAAGTCTAAAGTCTACTGCATTTGCCTGTGTTTTTGCTCACTGTTTTTTTCTTCTTTCCTGACATTCCGTGATTCATTCTTTTATTTGGTCTCTGTTCAAAGAGCTTCTTTTAGCCATTCTTTTAGGGTGAGTATGCTGGCAACAAATTCTTTTAATTTTTCCTTAGCTGAGACTGTCTTAATTTCCCTTTCATTCCTTAAAATATTTTCTCTAGAGATAGGATTCTGTGTTGACAGTTCTTTACTTTCAGTGCTTGTGAAATGTGCCAATTCCTTCTGGCCTCCTCAGTTTATGGTGAGAAATGTATCATTCAAATTATGCTTCCCTTATAGGTAAGGAGTTATTCTCTTTTCTGGAGTCTGTAGGTTTATGTCTTTTGCAGAAGTTTGAAAGTTTGCAGCCATTATTTCCATGAGTATTTTTTCAGTCCCACCTCTTTTTCTTCTCTTTCTAGGATTCCAATAACACAAATGTTAGCTCTCCTGTAATAGCCCCACAGATCCTTGTTTTGCTCATTTTTTTCTCAGTGTATTTTCAGGTTTAAGATTGGGTGATTTCGTTTTCATCTTCAAGTGCACTGATTCTTTCTTATGCCCCCTCCATTAAGTTTTTCTCATTGGAGTTACTATATTTTCAGTTCTAAAAGTCTCCATTTTATATCCACTTTATGTCTCCCATTTCTTTGTTGGAATTTTCTATTTCTTTGCTGAGACTCGATTTTTTTCAATTGTTTTAATGTTCTTAATTCCATATTGTTGAGTTTTTATGATGGCTACTTGAAAATCTTTGTCAAATAATTTTCACATCTCTACCATTTTAGTGTTGGAATCTATTGATTGTATTATTTTTTCTTTCTTAAATTCAGCATGAGAGCTTTCTTGTTCTTGGTATGATGAGTGACTTCAGATTGAAACTGACATTTTGTGTATTATGATATTGGGATCTTATTTAAACCTTTTATTTTAGTGGGCTTTTTTTCTGACACCACTTTGGGAAGGGAGGAAGGTCTCCTTGTACCTGCAGGTGGGCATACAAGTCCAATTTTTCCACTCAGCCTATACTGACATGCAAGGGAAGAGACTTCTCATGATTGCTGGATTGATGAGAGTTCTGGATTCCACACATAACTTTTGGGTTAGGAGTGCCTCATTACTGCTCCCCATGAGATTTCCACTGCCACCCTGGAGGAGGGTGGTCTCATTAGTATTGGGTGATAGTAAAAGTCCTGACTCTTCACTGGGCTTCCTCTGATACCACCCAATGAAGAAAGTGGAAGAGTGTCTTGTTACTACAGGATGGGGTTGGAAGTCTAGGCTCCCCATATGGTCTACACTGATACCCCAAGGGTGTCACTCAGTACTGCCCATTGGGGATTAAAGTACTGGCTTCCTACTGAAACTTCTCTGCCGTCACCCTTGCAGGTTGTTGGAACATTTCATTATAGCTTGACAAAGATGGAAATCTAGGTTCTCAACTTAACCTTTGCTGGTGGGTATGGGGTGTGGCCACAGTTTTTGTTCCACTCTGTGGTATTTGGCTATAGTAGAGTGGTTTTTTCCTAAAAGTTTCCTATCTTGCTAGAGTGCCTCTTTTCTGATCGTTTGCCTTAAGAGATTAGAATTTTGGGGAGGCTTTAAAAAAACTACTCAGTGACATTTCTGGGTTGTTGGCTTTTGGGACACATATGTCAAATAGAAAACCTAGGGAACTTACCACCATGCCATTTCTCAGATCTTGAGCTCCCAGCTAGTGTGCCTCTTCTCTCTATCTTTTAGGATCTCCTTATGTTTGTTTCATAAATAATGCCTAGGGTTTTTAGTTGTATTTAGTGGGAGGAAGAGAGAAAATTATGTCTGCTCTATCTTTTGTAAATGAAAGTGCCCCCAGCAAGTCTTTTTGATTCTACTACCTAATTACAGGAAATCTCTGACGTTTCATGAGCATTTGTATGAATGAGTTCTGGTTCTTGAATACATAATTATAACACAGCATGCTACAAAATATACCTCATATTTTAATGTTTTGAAGTATTATGTATTATGCATATCTGTATTATATACAAAATACCATAAAATGTAGTATATGTTATTATTTATTACATATATAAAATAATAATAGTAATACAAAATGCACTATTGTGGAAGGTATAAAAAGAAGTTACTGGGAGGTGTCCTGCCATGGAAAGCATGATGTCTGAGGGCCGCAGCTGATTCTCTATGGATCCACCACCACATTTTAACCAAGGCCATGCTCCTTGTGGGCTGTTCCCAGCCATCTATTGAAGACAGGGGAAATACTCATGCAGACACATTCTTGTGATACTTCGGACTCTTTTGATCTATGACATTGACTCAAAGATAGCCTGACTGAACCTTTCTTGGAACTTGAATTCTAATTCTAAAACTCTTCCTACTCAGTTTGCCTTTCTTTTCTCTCACCTCCTCATTTGTGTACAGTGTTTGAAGACTCTGTCTACCCTAGTTCTCTTTTCCTTTCTTCTTCACAGGCATTTCCCTTGTTCACTCTGGCACTTTTCTTTTTCTTTTTCTTTTTTTTTTGGAGAACCCAAGTGTTTTATATATCTAGATCTAAATCTATAACCTAAATCTAGATATAAGTATAGAAATAGATGTTTTCTACCTACATAATGCTGTATAATACATAACACTGGGTAGGGAGCCTGGGTGGCTCAGTTAAGTGTCTACCTTCAGCTCAGGTCATGATCCCAGAGTCCTGGGATCGAGCCCCATGTGGGCTCCCTGCTCAGTGGGGAAACCTTTTTTTCCCTCTGCCCCCTCCCCCACTCATGTGCGCTCTCTCTCTCTCTCTCTCAAATAAATAAATTTTTTAAAAAATACATAGCACTATGTATAAAAGTACATGTGTTTTGCAGGACAATTGGATAATCACCAAGTATTATTGATACAGCAGTTTTGGAGGGGGTAGCAGAGGCAATGTGGCTCACCCATAGCCCAGCAGCTATTTCTCATATATCACCCCAGAGCATGGTCCAAATTCATGCCCTCACAATATTACAAATTCTCATGTCATCAACTTCACAGCTAATTGTAATTTTTGAAACAACAAAGGTCTATACAGCATTGCCCAGTAGTAAATACATCTTTTACCTTCAATGTCCAGTAAACTAGCCACTAGCCACTTATTGAGCACTTGATATATGGCTAGCATGTCTAATAGAAATTTCAGTATTATATCAATTTTAATAATTTAAATTTGAACTTAAATAACCACATGTGGCTTAAGCTACCATTTGAATAGTGTAGGCTATAGTGTTTCACAGATACTTATCCTGCCTCCTTCCCTATGATCACTGACTGAGGTCAGGCCTTCATCCTCATGAGCCTCGACTATTCAACGATAGCTTTGTAAATCGTGTCCACGTTTCTCCTCTCCTAATGCTCACTTAACTTCTCAGTTGCCAGTATGGCATTTGTTCTAAAACACAAAATCATGTCACTTCCCTAATACAAAAACATCCCTGAGGCAAGGGATTGTGACTTACTCAATTGCTTAATTTTGTGCCTTTTTGCTACCCCTGGGACTGTACATACCTGGCAGCTGTTATGCCTGATAAATGGCTATTGGGAGAAAAATGAACATATTTTAACAGCAGGGCATTCTGCTTGCCTTACATTACCTTAATGTGGGGTATTTAGGGACATGTGGCAAAATAATGAAGGTGTATTTTCAGAAAGTGATCTAAAACATTCCCTCACCCTCACCTGCCCCCAGTTTTCTCACTCTCGCCCCCAAATGCACAATCTTTATGAAACTTATTACATTCTGGTGAGTAGACC
The DNA here is from genome assembly GCF_053574225.1 of Canis aureus. Taxonomy (NCBI): domain Eukaryota; kingdom Metazoa; phylum Chordata; class Mammalia; order Carnivora; family Canidae; genus Canis; species Canis aureus. Next base: position 15,220,822 of record NC_135647.1, read on the forward strand.
ATCTCCTCGAGCATCCACTAACTGTTATCAACACAATGGTGAGAGGGAAGAAACAAATTTCTGGACCTCTCCCAAAGTGACCCACTGTGAAACATCACTGGGGTTAAAAGCTAAAAAATGAGATTCTCAAGAAGGAAAAATCACACTTATGAAACATTAGATGCCATTTTTCAACCCAGTGAATCATTTCATTAACAAATCCATTGTTTTCTTAGTAAAGCTTTTTCCTTTCTTCATAAGGCAAAACAAGACTAGAAGGAAAACTGTCAATAGCAAAGCTTATTTAATTCAGATGTGAGCTTTGTCATAAAAAATATTTTGAGTATTAGCAGTATTCCTGTGTCGTAGGGACAAACACACACACATAACCAGCTTTTGTATTCAACGTCTGTTTGAATACAGCAGGTTCTCAGATGCATGCAAGCATTTTTCTTCCCTCCTCCCCTCCAGCAGCCTCCCGTCTTCATGCCATCAGTGGATCTTTACACCAGACAACACTCCCTCCCTCTGATCACAGTCTTCTCTATGGGAGATGCACTTGGTTTCTCAGCTCAGTGAACTCTCCCTGTTTCAGGGAGAAAGATTTAATTGCAGGGTTTCACATTTTCAAAGAAAATGTTTAGACTGGGAGGGATCAGCCATATTAGAGAAATGTGGTTTGTTCAAAATAAGTGGCATAAATCCTCTGCCTTTTGCTGGCAGAAAACTCAGGAAGAAACTCTGGCTATTATGGAAATAATCCGTATTTGATTACTTTTTTCCCCCCCAAACAAGTGCTTGATTCCCTTGGAATCCAGTTGTTAGGCTTGTTGCATGGTCAAATAAATCTGCAATGGCATATGTGGTTCCCGTGCATGTGATAAGATAATCCCGTAACTTACTTGCTGTAAGGTTGGCTCCTAAATATTTTTGCACACAGCCATAACATTTAATTATTTTGCAACTTGAAGTTATGACTCTGACTACTCTAAATCCTTTGCCTTGCTTTATCATTAGTGACAAAGTTGTACTGTTTTAATTCAGCTCAGGCCTGAGAGATGACATGATGATGATGATGATGCTTGACCCCTTCTTGCCTAGAGGCTAAAGATGTCACTTGTCTAATAACGCTGACTATAAATTGCAGGGAGTCAGATTCCCCCCTGAGGTGGCCTGTGTACAGGGGACACCCCACACAAAGTGGCTAGAAACACCACCATCTATAATTATACAGCAGGCCTTCACCTTCCATTCTGGTACATCAACATGTGCGTGTCACTAGCTTTATGCTCCAGTTCAAAGCACAGAATTTCCCCACTTGGCTCTCCTACCCTCCTTTAATTTCAGGTTGAGGCTGCACAGCAAAGCTCCTGTCCTCTGCCTCCTTTAAATAAAGCCTAACGGAAGTTCCCTTCCTCCTCTGTTATAAACCGGATGTGCTTATTGGCAGGCTGAAGCATGTAATACAGCCATGTATACATTTATTTCCGATGCAAATGTCTTTACTTAGCACATTTTGAGGAGAGCAAACTGTTGCATAAGGCAGATTAATGATTTCCTTGTCAATGGGACAGTGATGTAGAAAGTTTGTAATAAAGGGCGGATGCATAAAATCTCTGCATCCTTGAAAAAAGCCAGATACAAGAGTCATACTGTCTGATTCCATTAGTACAGAGTTCAAAACAAGGAGAAAGAACTCCAGGCGGTGTTGGAAGTCGGATTAGTGGTTCCTCCTGAGGGGCTGGGCTGGGAGAGGGCATGAGAAGGGCTGCTGGGTGCTGAGTGTCCTGTTTCTGGATCTGAATTATAGTCCTGGGGGTGTGGTGACTTTGTGACAAGTGTATGGAGCTGTATATACTTACCATATGTACACTCTCTGTTTTGATGACATACTTTAACCAGAGCTTCACATTTACACTAAAATTAGGCTGCAGAGGTTCACCATACAGGTCATCAGAATAGCATTTGAGGGTTTGCATCGAAGAGGGCCTAGGTTCAGAGCACAGGATTCTATTGCTGTTTTACTTCCATGTCTCATGACTACTAAACGCCAAAATGCGACACTCTCAGTGACCCATCACAGTACTTTTTCTGAGAACGTGAGCTGATAGCTTGTTTTCCTGGCACACGAGCATGAATAAAAACTGCAATGAATTCTCTAAAAAGTACTCTCTAGCTTAGATAGCTCCAGGAATACATAAGGGCCTCCGCCTACCAAGAGAACTGTTTTAAAGAGTGCTTCCAGCCACCCCCAACCCAACTGCTGTCAAACAGTCGAGCTGAAGGGGAAAAACCCACGAGCAGGAAGTCACAAAGCATGGGTAATGATATTTACTCAGAGCCGGATTCACATCCTACTTAACTCCACGGGAATTCTCAACAGTTGGTCTTGACGACTCCAGCAATTCTGAGGCTCATTAACCTATTTGCAGGTGCTCTGCTTTCTGAGCTGCCTGTGTTCCGAGAAGAAAAAAAACAACAACAAAAAACATCCTCCAAACTCTGACACAGCCTGCCCCCTCAGTTCAGAGGTAATCATGACGTTGTTCAGGCCTCTTAGATGGGAAATGAAAGCTTTGGGTGATTCTGAAGTGGTGAGTTTTAAAATGAGTAATCCCATCAAGCGTTTGGTGTGAACCTCACTATGATTGGAGAGAAACATGGTGTGTAATTCGTCTTCTTGAGTGGTTGGGTAAGCCCTTCTAGGCTGTACTAAATGGGTTAGGCTGTGCTAAAAATGTCCAGATTTCTAGACCATTTAGAATAGACAAAAGAGAACTGGAGCATTTCCTCACATCCTTCCTTTATTTCTTTGGACACATGTCTGTATTTTTCTGCTGAATTGCAAAGTAGGAGCCCTGAGTTATATTGTTCTGCCCAATCGGGCTAAGCCCTGGGGACCCAGGCAACTCTTGTTCAGTGGCTTCTCTTATGGGTTGTCTTTGAGAACCACATTATTCTCAAAATGAAAGGACTGCAAAAATATTTTGCTGGGTGCACTCCTTTTTGAGACATTTTAGGATTTGCAAATTGCTCTAAACCCCTTTTTCTATAAAAGAAGCCTTGAGGTCACCCTTCCTAGTAGGGTCTCTGCTATACAAGAGCTTTGTTATAACAAGGTCTTTCCCAGGATTCACAGGAATGAACTCCTTGGACAGAGGCCAAGATGAGCCTGCCTTAAACTAACATCTATGCTGCCCAGAGTAGGATTGGAAGCAGACTCTTGGATATTAATCGCCATTCTGTTCTATTTCCAAATATGTCCTTTCTGAGAATTGCCTTACAAATAACCCCTCTCTCAGGATTATTGAAGAGCTAACTGTTTTGATATCGTAAAGTCGGAAGCTTACCCGAAAAATGTATGGGTAGAAGTTTGGAGCATCCAGGACAAATCATTGGGTCATATTTTTTGTGGGCTTGGAGGGAGAATGGTCAACCATTCTGTCTTTTTTGGGGGGAAAGATGCATTCTATCTAATAGCAGAGCAAGGATTGGGGCACCGGTTTGCTGAGTTCTATTCTGACACCAACTTCAGACCCCACCTTGCTGCATACTTACTGTTGCAAAACCAACTCCCATTGATCTTCTGGAAGCTGGGGTAAATGATTGACAGATCCTGCGCCATCACAGCATCAGAGGTTAACTCCAGTGACACGTATGAAGGTAGCATTGCACTGTCTTGGCATTTTTCTGACGCTGTTCTGCAAAGATTCCTTATTGGATCAACAGAAACATTGAGAAGCTAGGAGGCTAATTTTCTGCTGTTATGCCTTCATGCTGGCCTCTTAGGACTACTTTCTTTATGTGATACTGACCCTACGTCCAGAACAATAACTTTTAATGTATTTAGCAGCACCAATTAAAGCAGAGGAGATGGAGAAATGTTTCTCTCACCAAGAGAGATAGCTTTTGTTTTGCTCTAGAAGACAGTCTGAAATAGATTTCATCCGCTTTGCACTTTAAGGGGTATAATTTGAGTTTGACGGTACGAATAGAGCTTCCATTAGGAAGGGTAAAGTTCAAGGTCTGTGCTGAGGAGAAAATAACTGTGTATCTAGCAGGATGGCCTTGCTTAGAAAGACGAGAGAAATGACATATATGATGTTGTGACTGAAGGCCCAAGGAACATAATAACTGACACTCCCTACCTACACCACCCAAAGACCCATGTGGCTGAGTGAATCAGCATTCCTATCTACTGAGCTCACTGCCTCCTCTGTGGCCATAAATAGAACTTTTGGGTCTTTGGCACTTGTAATATAGACTAGTTATTATCCATTTATTGGATCCATTGACTATGTGGACCTATCTGAAGTAGCTGTACTCAGTTAGATAAAAAAATAAATTAATACTGCCTTCAGATGAAATAACTTTTGTTTGGAGCTAAAACAAAACCTTTAGGTCACCTCAACATAAAAAAAAGCCTTTATAAAGACCTGTAAATAGAGTATAATCTGACCCCAGTGATCTCCCCTCACATTCTTCCTTGTCCTGGCAATCATAGCGCCCTTATGGGTCCTTAAATACTCCAAGTACGTCCCTTCCCATGGGTTCTAGTTGCCCCTGTTGCTGCCTCTACATGGAATATCCCTCACAACCCCCGTACTTATCTGGCTCATTTTTTTCACTTCCTTTAATTCTTTGCTCAAATGTAACCTCAGTGAGGACTTCTCTGCCCACCAATTTCAAATCACAGAACCTCCTCCAGCAATTCCACTTCCCCTATTCCTACTGAAAATGGGATTGCACTCATCTCTACAATGTGCTCTAATTTTTCTCCAGAGCATATTCCATATTCTAAAACAATATAAAACTTAATCACTATGTCTACTTTAAATTGCTTACCTTTTCCCCACTAGAATTTGAAGCTATCAGAAAAGCAGAGATGGTTGTTCGTTTTGTCCACTGCTGAGTCTGCAGGAAGTAGAATGGTGCCCTACACAGAGCCATTGCTCAGTAAATATTCATCGAATGAATGATTAAGCCAATGGTTCAATCTGCTGGAGCACTGGAGAGGAATTTGGTATATAGAAAACTAAGCAATAAAAAAGTGAGTTTATCACTATCATTGCCTGAAAAAGGAAACATAATCTCGGCTCAGAAATTAACCATATTTGTATAGTCAAAACAATGTAAGTGTTGAGCATTGATTAGATAAACATTTTATCTTTATTGGGAATGAGACAGGAGGAAGAGGTGATGTTGACATAAGAGAGCTAATCCTGAGCTACTATAATAGAAAGTTAATAAATAATTCTAAAATTGGTAAATGGAGAAATCTCAAAGAAAGTATGTTATTTAGCAATATGAATGTAAATACCAGAGATGCAATGAAAAAGTTGAAAGTGTTGTTGGGGTTTGGGGAAGAGTGATGTTCATTATAAACATATTACTATCTGAGTGTGTTTATGTTGCCTTGATAAACATAAAATGTCATAAAAAAGAAATATTTTCTGTAAGCACCTTTTACAGAAAGTACTATATTTCTCCCCAAATCCTTTTAAGCTTTTCTCCTTGAAGAATACTTTTGGATGATCTTATTTATTTTATGAAATATAAAATTAGATATCATGAAGTATCAAAATAACGAGATTTGTAAAACTTATTGAATTATTTTAAGTACATTTCAGAGAGACTGGTTAAATATTCTCAAAGTGGGCTGGATGTTTAGATTTTTAAAATAATGCATTTATGGAGAAAAGTTTCAATTTGCTATTATTAACAGAGGTGCAGGTTGACATCTAAGGAAAGGAAAAATATGTTGAGGAAAATCAAATATATGAGTTTGGAAAATGTAAGGATTGCCTTTTGGCTGAAATTTACAATGTCATTTAGGCCAGTCAGTTACTCATATTAGATATACCTACATACCTCCTGGGTGAACTTTATTTAAAACAAAATGAGCAATAGCAATAATGAAAGTCACTAAATACTCACAAATATATGTATAAACATAAATATAAATAAATTATAAATTATATATGTATATAAATTCTTTTTCTAGTTCTATACATTCTTAGAATCAATATTCTAATCTAGAATCAATGTTCCAACCTAAACTATTAATCTCAAGCATAGATGACTAAGGCTCAGATTCCCTCATTCAAAAGATGTCCTCATGCACCATGAGAAGACCTCGAGAAAGTCATCCACAATGTCTGATTACCTGCAAGTGCACTTTGGAAGTGCTCTCAGAATGATGAGCCATCTAACAAATAGCATATTCTATCAACGGAATCATTTATATGATTTCTGAGGCCATGATAGTGCCCTTCAAAGAAATATTATATATTTACCTATTTATAATTATCCCAATATGTGTATGTTAAGATAGTTTGATTTCTTTCTAAATATTAGGGTAAACACACATACATGTGTGCATATATAGATACATAGGTATAGATATGTGGATGTGATGATAAAGATATTAGGATACACACACATGTATAGAGTACCTAAGTATATTCCTTTTAGTTATTACCTAAGTAATAGATTGGCATGAGATATGACAGCTTTTAATTCAATCAGCCTGTGAACATAATTCATAGAGGTACATAGCAGGGAATATAAATTATTTAAGAGAATAAATTATTTATGATTTCAATAGATAGTTGCACTTTGTTATAAAATAACATTTACATTACATTTACATTTACATTACATGTAAAAATTTTATTTTTTTTATCTTAAAAGGTATGATGAGGTCTTTCTAACATAGCTGTGTGCTTATTCCTAGGATAGCAGTCACTGCCTGGTATTGTAATTGACTGCTTTCTCAGTGCTCAACTCATAGTGGTCATCCAATTTGGGAAAAAGAAGGAAAAAAGGAAGAAAGGAAGGAGGTGAGGGGGAGAGGAAGAAGGAAGGAAGGATGGAAGGAAGGAAGGAAGGAAGGAAGGAAGGAAGGAAGGAAGGAAGGAAAAGAACAAAAGAAAGAAAGAAGAAGAAAGAAAAAAGAAGAAAGAAAGAAAGAAAGAAAGAAAGAAAGAAAGAAAGAAAGAAAGAAAGAAAGAAAAAAAGAAAGAAAGATGGAAGAAGAAAGAAACCAGGAAAGATTTTCAGAATGGACAGTTTGGGTATCTTATTAAATATGAGATGATAGTCCCATGGCTAACCTGAAACAGAAAGCTATTACAAAATTCTGCTACTTTTGAGTAGAAGATTGTCCAGGCTGTGTTGTTAGTTTATCCCATGTGAGAAACACATTTTGTTCTTCTGGAGACTTACAAACTGACCTTTGCCTCAAACAGAAAGTGCACAGAGAATCAAATTAGAATGATCCAAGGATGGCCACTGAAACAACCTCTAAGAGGACTAATGAAAAGTCCTAGATGGACATCCTGAAGTCTGACTTCAATTTAATGGGGCACAAATTGATGCCCACTGGGGCATCAGGCAGACAAATCTGGTGTAGAATGAGCATGGCTCATTGAAAAGGGATTGCTGAGCGCACTGCCCACTTTTTAGGTATGTGCTTGTGTGAGTGTTCCTACTTAACATTACTGAGTTAGATGATAGACAGGAAAAGCCAGGAGTGACCCAGTCTGGGATGTCACACATACAAGTTACTTTTACTCCAAATTGGATGAGTGAGAAAGTCCTCCAAAGTCTTTCAGGAATTGAGGAGATGATGGCCATTTTCACAGACCAAAGGTCGCATATCTTGGGGCTCAAAGGCCAGTTTGGCAGTGATGAGGACCCAGCCGAGTCCCTTGCATACAAAAGTCAGGAACTTGGCAGAGCGTCCATGTGAGAGCAGAGGAAAGCAACAGTGATTTCCATGTAAGCAATCGAAGCCCCCAGGTATTTCCATGTATCTTCCCATGGTCTGGATGGTATACCAGAAGGACCCTTTCTGTGATGGCCAAGAGGACTGAGCACTTGGCCAGTGTTGAGGAGTGGGAGTACTGGGAAGAAGCTTCTTTTGAAAATTGGATTGTCAAGGTCAGTTTACAAAGTGAAGATGGGGGAGCTGTAGAGATAAGGGGACATTACTCTGCCTTTTAAGGCTCGTCAATTTGTTCGGTTTGTTTTTCCACACAGGATGAGTAGGATGCAGACCCTTCTATAGTAGTAGAGAAGCTAAACCAGATGCCCCTGGCTTAAAATATCAATTCTTCTTGATAGTTCTCTTGCTTTGTACTTGGCCCAGCTAGCTGGCTTCTGGGAAATGGACCATGCAGTTCTCCCTCCTATTAATAGAAGGTCCTCTTTCTGTTGTATAGTCCTCAACTCTTTAAGATGTATGATGGTACCCCATTAGAGTACAGGCCAAACTCCATTACAGCAAATTCTCAGAGAACATCCTAGAGTTTGGTTGCATTGAATATTACTTGGAATAAGAGTGCCATCAGCAGAAGATCAAGAATCTTATTATGATGATGATATCTATTGTAATGTTATTTGACCTGTATTAGTGGTGGTGATTAGGCGGAGAAAACCTTAAAGATGATTTTTTTATGCCATCATTTATTGAACCTGGCTAGATTTAGCTTTATACTTCCTGCATCTGGGACTGGCACTTTGGCTTTGGGTCGGATTTTCTTCCCAGTTTCTCAGGCACTGGCTCCATGCTATAGTGTTTGGGTTGCAAATATTGCAAGGGAATGCTTTAACACAAACAAAATGTCTCACCGATTAAATGTCAGAAAGTAGTTTGCTTTCTGAAACCCAGAGAGAGGAGCCAGAGGCCTGGGCTCTATGCCCAGCACTTCCATTGACATTCAAGGTGACCTTGGAGGGGGTGGTGAATTAACTGTTTCCTAGCTGGTGGCTGTGACACTGGGGGGCATTGCAAACATATCCCTGATGTTGATAAGTTCTTTGCAGATTTTTGACACATGATTGCATGAATTCTTCTCCATCTTTTGGACTTTTCTGTCCACTAGTCTATATGAGCATATGAGGCCCTCTGGGAAAAGTGTTAACAAGGAGTGCCAGATATTAGGCAGTTCTAGTGTTAATGGCATCAGTGATAGCCACCTCTGAGAAGGAAAAACAGTGAATGAACATATACAATGCTTTTTCTTGTAAATATCACTTTCAACCAATTTGCAAGAAAATCTATTTTTCCTGTAAAATAAGCCAAACAAACCTACTGGTAGCACATAAGAAGTACCATTTCTCCATCTCCTAGTATCATGTAGTGGATTGAGGAAGAATTTGGACTGCAGTCAGACTCCCTGCATACCCTTACTTTGGCAATTTACTTAACTTCCCTGTGCCTCAGTTTCCTCTCTGGTAAAGCTGTACCCACAGAATGGGCTCACTGTGAGGACGAATTAGTTCATATGTCTAAAGTTCATACATTCCATGCTTGGAACCATGCCCGGGTCTTAGCAAGCACTTGATAAATGCAAACTCATATTGTTGTCATTAATGTGATTGGCCCTAGGACAGAGGACATGCTGTTAAATTTAGAAACTTGATTTAGAAAATTTGAATTGGTTGTCCAAGGTGGAAGGAGCAAGAAAATCAGTTACAAAAAGAAAGGTGTTGCTTCGAGTCAGGAGAAGGTGGGAGGAGGCAAGAGATCTTGGTCAGTCAGTGGAGCAGGAATTGATTCAGTTAGATGGCCTCAGAGAGTCGTATGGGCAGTGTCAAACATGTCACGATATTACCTAATTCTGTACTCAAGACAGTAAGGGTCTCCTGCTGTACTAAAGAAGACCAGGACCAGGAGAAAAGATGTAATTCAGACCAGTTGCATATGGTGGCTGAGAGACATTTTGTTATGCTAAACAATTCATATTATTTTAAATTTATTTTAGTTGTAGAGGAGCCTGGGTACTTTATTTATGCTGGCAATTAGATGGATATTGAAAGACACAATTATGAATAGTTTTTAGAAAAACGTTTAATAAATTTTAAAACTCAATTAAAAAAATTTTTTATTTAATAATTAGTTGTTGATAATCATTTCTATTTAATTTTATCATACATGTTGTTTTCATAAATCATAGCTTCTATTTTCCTTTTCTTTTTTCTTTTTTTAAGATTTCATTTATTTATGCATGAGAGACAGAGAGAAGCAGAGACATAGGAAGAGGGAGAAGCAGGCTCCATGCAGGGAGCCCGATGTGGAGCTCCATCCCAGGACTCCAGGATCATGCCTTGAGCCAAAGGCAGATGCTCAACCACTAAGCCACCCAGGCATCCCTCTATTTTTCTTTTAATTTGAATAGTTAATCAAAAATAATTTAGAAAAAAATAACTTTAAAATGTATGAAAATAATTTTTTTAAATAATTTTAATTGAAACATTTATTTCTATTTGCTTTTAGATAAAAATATATTCATAGTTTGCATATAATTGCCTGCAATTACATTTTTAATCCTTTGGCTTAGTCTTGGGCATAAATCAAATTATATAAAATTTTATTAGTGTCTGCTGAAATGAAGGCAAGAAAAAGAAAATATATAGAACATATATATATATAATAATGCATGAAATACATATGTCTTTAGTGCTCTTCCAAGCATTTACCAACCTATCTACAGGATACCAACACATTCATAAAAATCTGAATTTCACTTTCTTTGATATTTCTTTTGATATTTTAGGTAAAAATTTTAGTCATCTAAAAACCATAGTTTAAAAAAATAAAAATAAAAATAAAAACCATAGTTTTGCATATCTTCTTTTGCTTTGTCATTTGCATATACATTTGTTAAGGTATGATGCTAGTATTATTGGTTCTTACTATTTGTGATAGTTTTATAAAGTCCACTAGATCACTGAATCAGCAAATACTGAATCTTGTTCTTGGGGAAATAGATGGGTAGGTTCCTGCGATCCTCTGGTCACAACACTTTTGTCAACCAAACAACATATAATCTTGTTTTACATGTGTTTCTGTTGAAGAACACCTTATTTAATGTATGTTGTTGATTCATTAACATTGAACTATGGCCAACAGCACTAAGACTCATGCCTGAAAGAAGCTCTTCAAAATATATGTTTTTTTAAGACACATCATAGCTCTCTTGTACTTAGGAGCACTAGACAGCACCTCAGCATGATGCCTGGAAGCCATGTTAAACAATGAAATTGCCAACAAAAAGCACAAAAATGTGAAAAACATGGCTCTAAGAAGACTGAGAAAAGGACACTTGTCCTTTGAGAGCTGAAACAAGATGGCAGAGAATCACCTTGTTCAGTCTCAGCTAGAAATATGCATGTCAGGCAACTCAAATTTTTTGCCTCTCTATTCATGTCCACAAATGACATGAAAGCACTGAAAGCATTGATTTGGGGTTACAAATAAATTTTAGATGGTAGGCAAATTAGCAAATACAGAATATGGAAATAAAGATGATTGGATGGACACATTTTATAGCTTGATATATAACTTTAAATATTTAGTCATACTGTATATAAACTTCTGTTTGTAGCACCATTGCTACCATGTGCTTCCGTCTTTAGCACCATTGATGTAAGGAATGGGACTGAATTCACAGAAACTTTCTAGGTAGGGAGCTACAGAAAAAGGCGGGGTGAAAGTGCTCAGTGTGTAGGGAAGGTACCTCCTGTGATGATCCTGGTAAGACCTTTTACATGTTGCTACTACATAATAACAAATGGCTAAATATCAAGATTCAGCAACTGGAACACAAAATTCATTTCTGAAGTTGCATATTTTGGTATATTTGATAAATTTAGATAAACATCATAAAAGAGATCATTCATTTTGGAATAGAACTTTTAAAAAGACATTAATTTAAATGCTAATGAAAACCTGCTGCAACCAATGCTCTAATAGAAGAAGTTCAAAAAGAACTAAAAATTCACTTTGCTGTTTTTCTGGACTCCATCATAAATTTCAATATTAAATGAATGTGTCTCTTGGCACCCGTAAAATTAAAAAAAAGTGTTTTGTACTCAAAGCAGAGTAATATATATTAGTTGTTGCATTTCAGACAACTGTGAACAGTTTTGTGGCACTGGATGAGATGAAATAATTCTGGATACATGAAATGGACATAAGAGCTTAGGCAAAGATAACAAGAACCAGGCAACTCTTCAGGAATGGTTTCCAAAGGTGACCCCAGAGAGCCCCAATTTCTCAGATGATAGCAGTGAAGAAAGGGAATTATAAATCAACTGGATGTTTAGAGGCTAGAGAGTATCATAACCATGCTAACTATGAATGAGTGTGTGTGTGTATGTGTGCATGAGAGAGAGGTGGAGAGAGAGTAAATGAGAGACTGATAGAGGAGGGTCGACACAGGTTGATGACTGGACAGATGTGATGTTTTTTTAAAAAAAAGTCATGTGTAGTCCAATTTGTCTATTTATGACTTGTTGCTGTGCTTTCAGTGTCATATCCAAGAAAAGGAAACAGTCAAAAGATTTGAAAGACAACCTACAAAGTAGGAGAAAATATTTGCAAATTTTGAAACATCTGAGAGTTAACATTCAGAACATGTAAAGAATTCTACAACTCTACAACATCAACAAAATACCTTAATTAAAAATTGGATAAAGAACTTGAATAGACATTTCTCCAGATAGTCAAATGATCAACAAGCATATAAAAAGATGTTTTGCATCACTAATCATTAGAGAGGTGCAAATCAAAACCACAATGATATATCACCCCACACCCATGAGGAAGACTTTAAAAAAAAAAAAACACGGAAAATGACAAATGTGGGAGAGGATATGGAAACATTGGAATCCTTGTGTTCTGTTGGTGGGAATGCAAAATGGTGCAGCCATTGTGGAAAACAGCATGGAAGTTGTTCAACAAAATGAAACACAGAATTACCATATAACCCAGCAATCTCACTTCTGGGTATATGCCTAAAAGAATTGAAAGTAGGACCTTGAAGAGAAATTTACATACCCATTTTCCTTGCAGCAGTATTTATAATAACCAAGAGGTGGAAATGACTTGAATGTCCATTGATGCCTAAATGGATAAACAAAATGTGATATATACACACAATGGAATACTATTCAGCCTTAAGAAAGAAGGAAATCCTACAAAATGGATGAACCTTGAGAACATTATGCTAAGTGAAATAATCCAGTAACAGAAAGACAAATACTGTCTGATTCCATGGTTTTTAAATATCAAAAGTGATATCATACAGAAGAGGGATTATATTTATGTTTTCTGGATCCTGAAAATAAAAACAGGACAAATGGGTGGATATAATTGAGACAAATTTCTGCTCAATAATAAGGAAGTACTTTCTGGCCAATGGAGATGTTGACCAGTGGAATGGGTACCACAATAGTAGGGTATCCCGCTACAAGGGAATTGTTCAGGGTAGCTCTGGATAAGGATGCATATAGGTAAAATTTGGAACTTTACTCTGCCTTTCAGCTTCCCTGCCATGGGAGGTACCTGCACAAGGGAAGACAGCAAGATAAAATGAGGGATCTATCTGTTAATGGTCAAGCAAGGACCCCATCATATCCAAGGTGGGATTTGCTCTGACAAGTAATCTTGGAGCATGAAGCATACATGAAGTATCAGCTGTCCCCCTCCTCACCTTCCCCCCAGACACGTGGTTGAAACAGCAGGGCAAGCACAGGGCATTTCATTAACCAGCTCCATGAGGATCAGAGTTGAAAGCACTTCTCTGGAGGCCAGAACCTGCAAATCTATAAATCAAAGTGAGGGAAATATCACTATTTAGTATTCTGGTGTGTGGATGTTTAATCAATCCACTATTGATCAAAATGTTCTGAAAATATTGAAACAAAATGAAGTAATATTTGCATATAGAAAAAAAATCAAATTACGGAAGTGATCCAAGAGGAAACTTTAGGCTTTTCATAGAATGTGTTTCTGAAAAAGAATTTTCATAGAATGTGTTTATTGATCTTATTAGGTCATTAGGGAATATGTAGTTCAAAAGGTATACTTTATGTAGTGTCTCTCCTAGCCTACCGCCTGACTCTACAGGGGGATATATCTCTCTGTTGTGGTCAATATTCAGAACATAAAATTTACCATTTTAACCATTATAAGCATACAGCTCAATGATATTAAGTGCATTCAGGTTTTTGTAGAACCATCACCACCATCCATCTCTAGGACTTTTTTCATCATCCCCAACTGAAAGTCTGTATCCATTAAATAATAACTTCCCCTGTGCCCCTCTCCCCAGCTCTAGCAACCTCCATTCTACTTTCTCCCTCTATGAATTTGACTACCCTAGGAATCTCGTATAAGTGGAATCACACCATACTTGTCCCTTTGTGTCTAGCTTATTTCACTTAGCATAGTGTTTTCATTTACCCATGTTGTAGCATGTATGTGTCAGAATTTCATCTATTTTTAAGACTGAGTAATGTTCCATGATATGTATATCTTCACATTTTGTTTATCCATATCCATCAATGGACATTTGGATTATTTCCACCTTTTGGCTATTGTGAATGATGCTGGTATTAACCTTTGTGCACAAATACCTGTTCATGCAGAACCCGGCTGGCTCAGTCAGTAGACAATGCAACTCTTGATCTTGGGGTCATGAGTTTGAACGCCATGTCGATACAGAGATTACTTAAAAAATAAATTTTAAAAAATCAAATATCTGTTCAAGTTCTTGCTTTTAATTCTTTTTTTAAAAAACTTTAAAAATGTTTATTTATTTTTTTAAGAAAATATTTTATTTATTTATGCATGAGAGACACAGAGAGAGTGAGAGGCAAAGACACAGGCAGAGGGAGAAGCAGCTCCATGCAGGGAGCCTGACTTGGGTCTCGATCCCGGGTTTTAAGGATCATGCCCTAGGCTGAAGGCAGGTGCTAAACTGCTGAGCCACCCAGGGATCCCCAATTTTATTTATTTTATAGAGCATAAGCAGGGGGAGGGGCAGAAGGAAAGGGAGAAGCAGGCTCCCCACTGAGCAGGGAGCCCGAGCCAGGGTTTGATCCCAGTACCCTGGGATCATGACCTGAGCTGAAGACAAGTGCTTAACTAACTCAGCCACCCAAGTGCCCTTGTTTTTAATCCTTTTTAGATATATACCCAGAAGTGGAATTGCTAAATCATATGGTAATTTCATGTTTAAATGTTTGAGGAATGTACATAGCCACTTTTATTGTTTTCTTTATGCTTTTAACCATTCCTTATGCAGATAGAGCAAAACCCAAAATGTGTACACATTTCTCCTTTTCTTATACAAAAGACAGAATATTGGGTTGATATATTACTAATATTTTCTAAAGATATTTCCATATCAAGAGAACATCTTTTTTCTTTTTTTTTTCCATATTTCTCTTTTGTTAGCTGCATAACAGTCCATCTAATGGCTGTGATATAGTTTATATAACCAGTGTTTCACTAAATGATATTGTTTTACTCTTTTGCTATAGAAAAAAATATCAGAATTAAAAAAAAAAAAAACAACTTGTAGGGATGCCTGGGTGGCTGAGTTGGTTAAGTGTCTGCCTTTTGCTCAGATCATGATCCTGGAGGCCTGGGATCAAGCCCCATGTGGGGCTCCCTGCTTAGCAGGTGAGCCTGCTTCTCCCTCCACTTCTCACCCCACTTGCTCAAATAAATAAATAAATAAAATCTTTTTAAAATACCTTGTAAACATACATTTAAATATGAGGTGTATGTGTAGGGTAGAGTCCTAGAATTTTATTACTGGATCAAAGACTATGTATATTTTTAATTTTGGAAGATATTGACAAATCACTCCCCTAGGGGATGTGCACATTTCCACTCCTCACTGGCAAGAACACATTTCTGCCATTTCAGATATTCACCACAGATTTTGGATTTTTGCTAATTTGCTAGATGAAACCTGGTAACACATCGTTTTAAATTTCATTTCTCTTATTTGTAGTGAGGCTAAGCAGCCGTTCATGATTAAAGGCTACCTGTTTTTGTTTTTCTGTGAACTTCCTGTTAATATCCTCTGCCCAGTTTTCTACTTTTTACCATCTGCTTTCTTACTACCATCTACTTAGGAGTAGATTAGCTGTTCCTCGTGAAATGAGTCAGAAATATTTGTCCTACTTTGTAATTTGTCTTGTGACTTTGCTTATGAAGTTTTTCCCTGAGAAAATACTGATTTTTATATAGTTAAAATTGTTTCTTGTGTGTGTGTGCATTTGTGCCTGGTTTTTGAGTCATCCTTGGAAAGGGCTTCTGAGTTCCAAGGTTATAAAAGGTATTGTCTGTGTTGTCTTTTAGTACTTTAACTGCTACTTTTGATTTTTTAAGAACCATTTACTCAAGTCTTTTTGGAGTTATCTGTAAGGCAGCGAGAAGTATGGATCCTCTTTTATGTCATTCCAGATGGCTACGCAGTTGTCCCTAAAACATCCATTACAAAGTCTTCCTCAGGACCCCTAGATGATTCAGGGGTTGAGCATCTGCCTCTGGTTGGGGTCGTGGAGTCCCAGGATCAAATTCCACATCAGGGTCCCTGCAAGGAGCCTGCTTCCCTCTCTGCCTGTGTCTCTGCCTCTCTCTGGGTCTCTCATAAATAAATAAATAAAATCTTAAAAAAATAAAAAAGTCTTCTTCTATCCCAGGGTGGGCCTGGCTGGCTCAGTCAGTAGAGCATACACCTCCTGATCTCAGAGTCAAGTTCAAGCCCCGTGTTGAGGGTAGAGCCTACTCAAAACAAAAACAAAAATAAAACAAAAAAGAGAAAGTCTTCTCTTACTCCATTCTTTTGAGATACCATCTTTCCTATGTACTAATTTTATGATATATTTTGGACTATGTATAAGTATTTGTTCTATCTATTTCATCTGTTTGTATTCATGCCACACTCCCATGCTATTTTAATTATTAAAGTTTTATAGTGTAATTCAATATTTCGCATGAATAACTGCTCTTTATCAGAATTTTCCTGGATAGCTGGTATATTTATTTGGATCATGTTACATTTATAAATTAAGTTTGGTGGAATCGACATCTTCATGATATTGAGTCTTGGTAAGTCATTAAGTCTTCCCATTTACTTGTTTTTCACTTTTGCACCCATGAGGAATAATTTGGAATTTTTCTCATAAAGGTTATACATATTTCTCATTAAGTTTCTTCTTGGTAATTTATCTTCTGCAATTTTTATAAATATTGCATTTTTACATTTTATTGTGACTATTGGTTTCTGATATGTTCTACTAATTATTGAGCCAATTTATTGTTTGCAATAGTTTTTCAGAAGGCTCTCTGGTGTTTTATAATTACATAAACATGACATCTACAAATTGTGACAGTTTTTCTACCTCCTTTCCAATTCTTACCTCTAGTTTATTTTATTAAATTGCATTGCTTAATGCCTCCAACTATTAACAGCAATAGTGATAATGGGAATCTGTATCAAGTTCTGTAGTTCTGTACTTCTTAAATTATCTATTTTAGATAGTATCTAATGATTCCTATTACAAAAAATTTAAGACTTTTGCTGAAATACACTATCTTGCTCACCTGCACTATTGATTGCTCACCTGTCTTTTGATTAAGCATGTAATCTTTTATTTTTGAAGTTTATAACATTTAAATTCAAACAGTAATCTTTAATTAAGGCTTATATGCCTTGCTCCTAGATGCTTATTCTAAAAGAGTATCTAATTATTTTGATTATGTAAAGGTTATTCATAAAGGGATCCATGAAAAAGTAACATGATCTTGTGCCACTAATCTTTGGTGCTCCAAAGAGAATGTCCAACTGACATCTATTTGATTCTTTTAAATTTGTTTGCAGTCTTTTTCATCTCTTCTAAGTCAAACTTCATTCTTATTCTTTCTGATGCATTTTGTTACTATATTTTGAAAATCCCTTTATTTCTGGAGCAACCCTCAGATAGTATTTTCATATAGATTGTTGAGTAGTGTACTTTTTGCATCATTGAAAATCAGGAAATGCTTTTATTTTACCCTGTGCTTTACCAATTATTTGGCTGGGTATAAAATTCAAGAATGAAAGTCAATTTCCATCAGAATGAAGACTTAACTCAGTAGAGTCTACTGTTGCTAATGTAAAGTCTGAAACCAATTTGCTTTTAATCTCTTGGCATATGGTCAGTTTTCCTCCTCTCTTGGGAAGTTTTTAGAATTTCTTTGGAATTTTAGCATTTCATTAATTTGGGTCCAGGAGTGGTGGTTCTTTTCTTGTGTTTTTTTCCCTACCATCTGTCTATGTTAACCCTCAGCAGTTATTTTCAATATGAAGACTTCTAACTTCTTTTTAACTTGCAACAACTCTGTAAAGTATGATTATTGTTTCCAGTTTACAAATAAAGTTTAGAGAGAGAAAGATAATCTGCCTCATGCATCGCCTGGTTTCTCCACTTTCTTACACTTATAGTGACTTGAAATACATCTGACAATCTTAATTAAGATTATTCATGTTACAAAGTATAAAGTACTTTGATTTTAGATTTAGAAAGTTGAATCATTGCTACCTTGAAATTTTGATGTTATGACACTGGCAATTAAAAAAAAAACTGATAAGTTCATATTTGCAAGTTCTGTATACTGTAAAAAAAAAAAAAAAAGAAAGAAAGAAAAATACTAGAATAGTTACATCACTATGGACGGCTCCCCTCCCCCCAGACTATACCTCAAACAAATGACTTCTTTCATGGTACCCTAAAGGTGAGAAGAAAGTACAAGTAGCGGAAATAAGATTTGCTGGAGGAAGCAATAGTAGGATTTGGGGTTCATTCTCTAATCAAAACTGTCTTGGTGGAGAGAAAAGGTAGGCTAAAATCTATGTTATATATAACAAGAAATCATAGAATAATAAACTGAATAAGAATAATAAACTGATAGAGGCAAGAGCATGTGCTCTCTACATGTGACAGATCTTCAAGAATTTATGAGTCACAATGTTTTAAAGCCAGGGAGTTCCCTAAGGTCATGTTGCAAATCAGTGTTGGAATAAATAATAAGTATTTTTTTTTTAAAAAAGATAAGTTTCTTTCCCATTCTATCATATTAAGACATATTTTCTTGCCTCTGTTCTTAATAGGCAATCAGGAAAGTTGCCATGACTAACAAGGAAAGCACCAAATTCCCTTAAATACTGAACTTCTTAAGCCATAAGTAATATAAACCAATCTCCCACTCCAACTGGTGGTAAGTGGTCTTGATGAGACCACTTTATTGTTTAGACACATAAAGAAGGGTGGTTGGGTGCAGTGGACTCCCCCTTATCTATGGAGTGCCTGAAACTGCAGGTAGTACTGAACCCTATGTGTGCTATGCTTTTTCGTGTACATATGAAGTTTAGTTTATCAATTAAACTAGAATGAAGGGCAGCCCTGGTGGCTCAGTGGTTCAGCACCGTCTTCAGCCCAAGGTGTGATCCTGGAGACCTGGGATCAAGTCCCACGTCAGGCTCCCTGCATGGAGCCTGCTTCACCCTCTGCCTGTGTCTCTGCCTCTCTCTCTCTCTCTCTCTCATGAATAAATAAAATCTTTAAAAAAATAAAAATAAACTAGGATGAAGTTTAACTTATAAATTAGGCACAGTAAGTGATGAGCAACAATAACTAATATAAAATAGAACAATTATAACAATATACCATAATAAAAGTCATGTGAATGTGGTCTCTGTGTTGCTCACAAAATATCTTATTGTACTATACTCACCCTTCTTCTTGTGATGATATGAGAGGATAAAGGCCTTCCCTGGTGAGATGAAGTAGGGGGAAATGACATGGGCCTTGAGATGTAGCCCTCGGCTACTAATGACTTTCTGCCAGTGCTCAGAATGATCATCAGCTCCTGGATCCTAGTTGATGGTGGGTAACTGAAACCATAGGAAACTGTGGATATGGGGGGCCACTGTACTCAGGACAAAAGAATCATAATTCCAAAGGCCACTTGCAGCTGTCCTGGTATATCTTGGGCACATCTCTATTGGATGGAATAAAATACAGTGTTGTGATACCCAACCAAGCTACTCTATACCAGAGTCTCTCAGCCTTGGCACCTGCTGACATTTGGGGCCAGATAATTTTTTGCTGTAAGAGGTTGTCCTGGACATTGTAGGATGCTTTGCAACAACCCTTGCTTTTACATACTAGGAGCCAGTTGTGAGAACCACAAATGTGTTTCAGGCATTTCCAAAAGCCCTCTGGTGGGTGGGTGGGAAATCACCTCCCCCCTACCCCCATTGAATACCACTGACCTACACTGATCCGATAGAAATTTTTTTTTAGTAAATAACCCTAGAAAATACATAACAGGTTTTCTGAAATACATTCTGCTTTTCACACTGGAGTTTTTGAACATTATGTGTTAAAACATAAACATTTCAGGCTCTGGAAAAAAGGCAAAGAATCTTTATATAAATAGAGTGAACCCTTGGGATCATCAGATAGCAATACTGAAATATACAAAATAAAATTCTGTGTGGGCACGAGAAATAGTTTTCTGAGCAGATTATTAATCTCAGCCTCGAGTTACCAATGGCACAAACACAGCAACTTATCTCTCTGCGCATGCCTTCATGCTACATAATGTCTGAGCATGATTGAAAAAATATATTCTTACTTTGGAAATAGAACAACTATTTGTAAAGATGATTCAGTCAGCAGGATGCTCTAGTTGGCACTCCCTAAATGCTATTTTTGCTGAGAGGAGCTGCTGCCTTAAAAAAGAGACATTGAAACTTAGAATACGTTAAACCACTTTTGCTGCACATTTTTGCCTGGATAAATTTGCTTAATGGTCATAACTTATGCCCTGACAGATAATCTTGTGCCAAATGTTTGGAAGGTGAATGAAGGCATTACTTAGTCTAACTAGGAGGCTAAAATAGAACAATTTCCAGAAAAGCATTTTCAGTTTTTGACTGTTGCCTAACACTCTTTCCTACTTCTGTTTACTGTATTGACAGTGGAATGTTGCTTAAGCTGCCTATAAAAGGAATTTTCTGTTACTTTAACCTTGACCCAATCTATCTTTCCTGGGGGAGGAGGAAAGAAGGAGGAGAGGGGGTCAGATAAGGATGGCAGGGGGTGGGAAGGGAGCAGTGATGAAGAGTGATAAAATGCAAACGTTTCTAGTGAAAGACAGGGAATCTTTAAGTGAAAATGGCTTAGACACATATAAATAAGTGGGCATATGTACACATATACACACACATACTATATATACATATGTAATATATGCACCTATTATATATTACAAATTACAAATCTATTTGGTAAATACACACACACACATATACACACGTATATCTGATTTCTCTTCTTTTTAAGATTTTATTTATTTGAGAGAGAGAGAGAGAGAGAGAGCACAGGCGAAGTAAGGGGCAGAGGGAGAAGCCAACTTTTTGCTGAGCAAGGAGCCCAACGTGGGGCTCAATCCCAAGACCTTGGGATCATGACCTGAGCCAAAAGCAGATGCTTAACCAACTGAATCACCCAGGTGCCCCATGTATTTGGTTCCTTCAACAACATCTAGTCCTGAAAAACTGCCATTACAGAGCCCCATAGAAGATGGATGCTATTTAGTCTGTGGGGTGATGGGATTGTTTTATTACTTAGTGCAACAATAGCACTTCTATATAATGCCATGTGCTAAATCAGCCCCAATCAATCCATCAGTTAGCCAGTTGCCTCCAAGCGCTTGGAGTTCTGCTGTAGGATAAGGCTCTGGAGCTTTCTGAAGGAACACGTGTCCAAAGGTTTCACTGGAAGAAAGTGTATTAACTTAAGACCCATGATTAAAAGTTCCTTCTTTGGTCAGCATATGTGAATATTTAGAGACTCTTATTTAGGGAGAAGATGAACACAGGATATATATATTAACCAAGAGAGTGAAGAAACACAAAAAGCACCTTTTTAATAGCAGGGCCAAGAAGATGAGAAGCAAAGGAAGGGAGAAAGCCAGCACAAAATGAAAGGAGGGTGTGCCCAAAAGAAGAAGTTCAAGGCTTTGATAAAATCCAAAGAACCCATTTTCAGGCATCAGCCTGGCCTAATCTGTTAGAAAGAGAAAGGGCATTCTTTTCTTTCTCCTGGCTCAAAAAATACAAAATTCAAAAGGAGACTGGAAATGAAGAAGCAGCAAAGGTTATGTTGCTTCTTTCATAACAGACAAAGTAGCTTCAAATGAGGCCCCATGAAGAAAAAAGGAGAACCATTCCTAAAAATAAATAAATGATGTTTCCTTGAGATGCTTTTGCACCAAGGAAAACAAATAAAGGAAATGGGGTGTTAGGTATTGGTCTTTCAAACTCCAGCAGTTTGAGAACCCTCTCTCTCCCAGAGTGGTGTGGGGGTGGGGCGGGGGGAGGGCTTTGCCTTCAGCTTTCAATCTTGCTCCCTCCCCTCCACCCCCATTCCTCATTGCTGACAGGGCAATAGAGGCAATAGAAAGAATTTGGTTCCCTCTGCAAAGCCCCACTCAGATGCATCTGTTTTAAGTACCTCTAATATTCAGAGTGTGAAATATTGACAACAAATACATGATGGAAAGGATGTCAAATGTTCTTTAAACCAAAATGTGCTATGTAAAGCAGAGTTATTAATATCAGTGATAATAATAATACCACCTTAGGATCTGGTAATCCAACATGTAAATCTACCGCTATTGGTAGTGGGAAACATTTCTGCAGGAAACCCAAAGGTGTAGCACATTTTTTGGGTGCTCGGGTTTTGGGTGATTTTCATTTACACAGTCATTTATTTGCTATGCTCTAAACCCTCCCAAAGCTTAGTGGTATAAAGCAACAAGCATATGTTAGCTAACAATTCTGAAACAGGAATTTCGAATGGGCTCAGCAGACCAGTTCTGCCAACATTGTCTGAGCTCACTTATTCACCTTTGGTCAGTGGGCAGATCATTTAGGGGCTGCTTGGCCCAGGATGGCCATAATACAGAATTGACTACTGGGTGCTGACTGTCACCTAGCACGAGAAAAACTATTGGCTCTAGTGTCTTCAACAAGGTAGCCTACGCTGATGGCAGCTTTAGGATTCCTAGGTGCAGCAGTGGAGAGACTCTGATATGCAAGCTCTTTTCAAGCTTCAGCTTTAGTCAAAAGAAGTCATATAGCCAAGCCCAGATTCAAGGGGATAAGCCATAAACTCTTCACGGGAGATGCTACCAACTTATACTGCAAAGGAGTATGCATACGGGAATGAGAGAAGTTTGGGGCCATTAAAAAAAAAAATCTTACCATACATGGCTACTGGTAAATTTTTTAAATGGAGATCAGGAGGCACATTAGAAGTTCATTCAAACCAATCTCCCGTCAAAAGATCAAATCAACAACATATGATAAGTGGATTTCCAATCATTGCTGTGATTATTATAACCCCCCTTGCGTATAACGAAATGTGATTGCATCCCTGTATTGGTCTCAGCTCTACCTGTGAGACCAGACACAGACTAAGCAAGGTCTCACTTTCATGTGGCAGCCCTTCTGATGTGTTACGATGGCTGCCTGGGCCATCCCTTCTATGGGCTGTTCATCCCAGACGCTTTTCTGTTGTTTTTTTCATATATGGTTACATCACCTTAAGTATTCCACTTGCTCTTCTCCACCTCTACCCAACTTGAACATCTGATGTCAACCTGAGTTGAAGACAATATTCTAGGTGTGATCCACCAGCATACTGAGAAGGGCCGAGGGGAGGGGGGTGGTGGTGGAGACTATCCTTTCCTTCATTCTATATTCTTTATTTCCTTAAGGAAGGCTTAGATCACTCTGTTAACTCAGATTGTATAAGCAGCCATGAGTCTCCCAAACCTAGACACAGATTGTGGAAGAAGATACAGATCCTTATATTCTTGTTAAATTTAATTTTTACAATATTGATCCTGTGTTTCCTATTGGTGAGTCCTCTCAGGATCTTTATATTTGCTTACAAAGTATTTTGACGTTAGGGAGATCATCCAAGAATTCAAGCCAATGTGCTTTCTGGATCTTCATTCAAGTGTTGGATAAACTATTGAATGGGACAGGGTTGAGGACAAAATTCTGTAGCAGATCACTATTAACCTACTTTCATTTACAATTAACTGGCATCAAGATAACTGGTCTAATGGTACAACCATCTTGCTTTTATGTGTCTACCTCACTACAGGATGGAGCAGCGGACACTTTGTCAAATTCATCACTAAAATGTGGTAAAGTGGTGCCTTATCTTATTCTTCTCATTCACCAGACAAATTAACCTGCCCAACAAGAAGTGAGATTAGTGCAGTTTCTGGTGAAAACCACTTCCTTTTATGAAATCTTCACAAGATATCCCTAATTATAATTATTTCTGAAATTGACCTTAGTCTAAGCAATCAATATTTAAAACTCTGATACTTATGTCCTCTGATTTCCTGGTATTTTTTTTTTTCTATGCTCTATCGGTCATTCCCCAAGGAACACTGGAGATGGGTTCCAATTATTCTTTGGATAATAATAATTGGTAAACTCTTTCTCCATCGCCTGGGACATTATTCACCTAAGCCAGCAGACCAGCTTATTGCTCATTAGACCACTGTATGTGCCTTTTGCTTAGCTCAAATATCAAAACCCTCACACAAATCCATTCCTCTACCTAACATGTGCTTATTAAATACCTACTATGTGTTGGACACTGGAGTCTTTAGCCATAAGGCCATTTTGAATGAGCATGCCTAGAAATAAAGCCAAATAATTATTTTTTATGCTATGCTTTGCAATTTGAAATTCTTCTGCACACAGTGGAGATCTGACGACTAGTTTAAAGTAGGAAGATGCTATAAATAAATCGGTAGGTTAAGTAGATCTCTCTAGAAGACAATTAGAATATGATGTAAGGGTACAAGTGAGGAGACCCCTACAGTACCCTAAGGGGCATGTAGTGAAAAGCTGAATTAAGAAAATGGCAGTGGGGACAAAACTGAGACATCCATTTAGTGATGGGATACATTTAGAAATGGGAAGATCCTAGCAATTGATTAAAGGATTGGGAGTGAGAAACAAGATTCTAAGGTAACTGTCCTTAGTTAACCATCCTCAATTAATTGGACAGATAGTTGTACATTTACTGAGAATGGGGATAAGTTATAGATTGTGTGTTACTATTTCCAGGCTCACATGTATTTTATTAAATTGAAATTATTCTGGGAATATCCTAGGTGGTCACAATCATTTCTTATTTCTCCCTTTTTTTCTTAATATTTGGTGTCTATCGTGATTGCATAGTCATAGAAAATATAGTAGAATATCCTGAAACTGTTGAACAGTTAGCCTTCATTAGTATCTCATGTGGTTGATTTATCTTAATATGTTTCTTAGATATTTTAAATTTTCACCTGACCACATTTCACCTTCTTCACTGTAGCTACTAAGAATTCACTTTCTCTTAAAGTTCCCATCATGTTCATTTTGCCAGTAAATTTCTCTAAATCAAAAAAATTTTTTTTTGATTACCTCCTCCCTTACCTTCTAGGACATGAAATGATCAATAGTCAGTCTAGAATTTCTCAGATGCTCTGCTATTTGCTGAATGAGATTTAGAGCTGGTGTGTTGATGCTTAAAATTCATCACCCCTTGCTTATGCTTCTTGCTTTTGTGTCAATTTTATGATTTGTTTCAAAAGTACAGTATTGAAAAAAAGTACAGTATCCATTTCCTATATCTGGCCAGGGAGTCTGTACAATACAATCCTACCACTTATGCATCTGAGGGAGACATTGGATCAGACTCGTAGAATTTCAAGCCTTGAAAGAATTGGAGAGCCCACCTAATGCTCCCTTTATAGATAAGAAAATATGAATCCAGAGAGGTTATGTGATTTGTGTAAGGTTGCACAACTGGTTAGTTAGGGGCAGAGCCAGGGCTAGAACATATGTCTTCTGACGCTTAGCCAAGATTTGTATTATGTTTTTCCCTTGGCAGGAAGTCAGACACTAGTACTCCAGTAAAGAATTTAGGGTATTCTACTTTCAGCACTGCAGGAGCCCAATGACACACTAAGAATATAACTTAGAAATATATGTGTGATGCTGTGAATACATCCTTATATAGTAATAGGTAGACCCTTAGGCACTGATGTGACTTTAGCTACGTGCTTCAGGCTCAAGAGCCCATAGCTCTGGCATCCTCAATCCAACAATTTCCTTACTTCTGGGGGGTTGCGCTGACCATTATAGAGATCTCTGTGAAAACCCAAGGCAGCATCAAGAGCTGTGTCCACTGACTGCAACACTAATCATGTGTTTCCTTTTGCATTGTTTTATCTGGTTCAGTAGTAAATCTAAAAGAAGGTGGCACACAACCAAGCCCAAGTTATTATTCTTGTTCATCTCTAAACTTGAACCACCCTTTGTGGTCATGTCTATTTCAAGGAAATTCTAGAAAGTCCCCTTTTACTGTGGCTCCCTAGAAACAGGGTACCCACAATAGCTAGCAAAAATAGATAGGTAGATGATAGATACATAGATAACAGGTATATAGATGATAGATAGATAGATAGATAGATAGATAGATAGATAGATAGATGATAGATAGATAAACTCCAACCAGAAGGGTATGCTACTCAGAGGCATCACATAGAAGCTTCTGGCAACGCTCTTTGTAGAAGCCATTGAGCCCTGAGTGAAGGAGAATGACTCATTAAGATGAACCATGTGCCATGCTCCAGCAATTGTTCCCAAGGAGGGAAAAAAAAATCCATCTGGATGATACCAGCCCACCTGCTTGAAGGCAGTATTGTTATTGACTCGGAAGTCTGAGTCAGCCATGTTATTCAAGATCTTGGCCCCTGAAGGCCAAGAAATAATGTGAGGATCCAGCATCAGAATGTGGTGCTAGGAATCATACAGATTGCCCTCTGTTGAGGCTCCTTCCCTCTGGGACATTGGAGTGTTCTTGTGGGACCAGGGAATAGTATGGATGTGATGGCACTTGTGCATGCTCCCTCTAGAATAGACAGCAGCCACTGAACTCCCATTCTCTTAATTTGATTTCAGTAGAGCAACTGAAAAGAAACACCTGGTCTCTTTTATAGGGAAAATTATCTAGATTTGGGAAGGGAAAAATGTGATGCCTTCATCATTTAGTAGAGGCAGCCATCTGAAAAGTGATAGTAGAAGTTGGGAGCTAGAATTCTCTAATCTTATTTCCTGCTCTGCTATTGGCTCATTGTCTCTTCAGAGGTTCTTTGACAAGGACAGTCACAGATATGGGGACAGATACTCAGTTGCCTGCTCCACTGATAACGGGTTGCAATATAATATTGTTTCTCCTTAAAATGAACACATCATTTTTTCATGTTGAAGAGGAGAGATGTTTATATCAGTTGCCTTTCTGTCTCACAAAGATTTTAGTTCTTTCAAAAGACATAATATGACAACATCATGCCCAATGCTAATTTATTACTTTAAGATCCCTTTGATCTCTAAAGAGCAATGGGCCACCTCAGGTTTACCAGTTGGCTGGCCCAGGTGTAATATGCCCACATAGCCAGAATCTGAAAGTATCATTTTTCTTTCATCCTTTCTTAATAGAACTAGTCCTGCCAGTCAAATTCTTTGAGACCATGAAGACAATGTGCCCATAGATCACATAAGGGTAACATGAATATTGATTTAAAGCATCCACAGAAATGTGGGGTAGAAGGATAATTTTCTATCACATTGTCAATTTGGGTCTTAGTTCTTCTCATCCTGTGGTCTGTGGCATATTTTAGATTCTAGTGAGATAATATTTCCAGGTTCCTAGGAAATGAACTTGAGCTCAAGTGACCAGACCTTTCTTTGTTCACGTTGAGCTTGAACTTTCCCCTCAAAATAATCTGATTACATTATCTCAGTGTCAAATGCTTCTATTGGCTAGTTGATGCCAACCACCTATTTATAAAGTGGCAGATATCTCTCAAGCCTAGTGACATTGGTCGGGACACCTGTTCTCATCCAATTCCAATCAGCTGTGTCCAGAGTAAACACAATAACTGATTTTACTTTCCGAGCCAAGCTTCCTGTGTGAGTCAGAGCTACTATGACAAGATAAACGATTTATGGCCATTTTCTTTTTTCTTAGAAAGGGGTTGGGTCATTGCAGGCACGTAAAACTTCATGAACTCACCCATAGTACATCCACTATCCTTGCACCCCATGGGATCACTCCCACCACTCAAGTCCAGCCACTATTTAGAATCACCTAAGCCCAGACTCCAGAAGTCATTTGTATTACTACAAAGTCTACTGTCACTACACACTTTGAAAAGAAGGTCATCAAAGGACTTACCTGTTACAGCACCCCTCTGAAGTTCATCAGAGAAAGTTTCAGATGGCCTTGTGATTTCCCAGATGAAAGGGATCACAGAAGTGCAAATTATTGCCATTAAATGAGAAAGAAGAACATTGGAAGATCAAGTGTAGTTTGATGGGGGGTGGGCGTGGAGCGGGGAATTAAAACTAAGAACAAAGGAAAGGAAATTAAATCCAGGGCCTGTTCTTTAAAAGGTTGGATTCTGAGTTTTGATCTTGGAAAAAGAAAAAAGTTTTCAAGGAAAAGTTGTTTCCAACTCTGTCCATCTTCTAGGCTTTTCTGTCTCCCACTTACTGCAGGATTTTGAGGGAAGGAGGGATTTGCTGGTGGTAAAGTGATCATTAGATTTAATATCTTAAACTAACAGTTTGTCTATATAAAATGATGGCAGGCTACAAACCTGTCACCAACATCTAGATCAGTGCAAACAAAGAGGAGAAAGAAATGACTTGCGGAAGTATAATAAAACAACACAACAAATTTATTATTGTTACTTGGTTACTCTTTTACTATTCATCTCCCTGGTAAAGATAAAATGTTCCATTTCAAGTAGAAAGTATCAGGCCTCGGAAGGAGCATTCATAATTGAATTCTTTCAAGAATTAATATGTGGCTCTCCCTCTTCTCTTCCGCCTCTCTGGGGAATTCGAGGAGAGCTGTTGTCAGCCAGATTGACAGTTATCCATTAAGGTAGCAACGGTTTAGACTGCAGGGTGTGCTTGCTAGATTGTTAGAGTCTGTGCCCTCATTAAGAAAAATCGAGACCATTTCCCACAAACATTTGCCTAAAAAGAAAAAAAAAGAATAATAAAAAAAAATTCAACACTAGTCTTAACAAATGGGAGAAAACCGTGGTGATCAGAACACAGAGTTGCAGGGCTGAAGACCAGTTTCCCTGCCTCGATTTCCTGGATAGTAATAGAGACAATGTCATCTGCCCTGGGTTTCTCAAAGGCACAGAGGGATTAAATAAGGCAAAAGATGTGATGATTTTCTGGAAAACTTTAACTGATATCCAATGCAGAAAGATACACGGCCACAATACTTCCGTATCTGTATGATTATAATCTACAAGGAAGAAACCCATTCTGGATGGTGGAATCACAGCAAGCAGCTCCTGCCTTAGGCAGAGTGGGAATTCCTAAGGCATTGGTTAGGTACAGCTTCCTGTAGGATCAGTAGAGAGAACCACTCTGCTCTGCTCTGTCCCACCAAACACAAATATGGCAATGCCTTTATTTGTCCTCCACCGTGACTCTTTTGTCCCTGACTCTCCTTAGAACTTTCTTATCTCATGATTCTTCAAAGCAATTTGAGATGCTGTGCGAATGATTTCATATGTCATTACCTACCCTGGTCTTTTTGCATTTGAACATGACACAACGTCTTAATCCATAGGAATGACTTCAGTGGAACAGATCTAGGGTTCCTCTTCATTCGTTCATCACTGTGTTCTTCAATCACTGATCCAACAAATATTTATGGAGTGTTGACTGAGTGCCAGGCAGTGTGCAGAAACTGGAAATGCAGCTGAGAAGAAGAAGAATATGCTGTGGGCCCTCATTAAACTGACTGGGGAATAGACATCCTAATAGAGATGAGGGCTTTCAGGGCAGCCTGGGGTGCTGTGGGAAGCTTCTAGGTCTAGGGACAGGCTTCCTGGGAGACTCCAGGAGCAGTTTGTAGGTTTTGATGCCTATGACTTGGGTGAGTCGTGTCACCATCTATGAATAGGGCCAATTCTGTCCAGACGAAACTAGTTGGTAAAGGAGTAAAAAGTATTAGATTTGAAGTCAAATGCCCTAAGTTGAGCCTCAGATCTGCTTAACCAATTATGTTTTTCTGGAGAACTCATTCAACTTTTCTGAGCTCTAGCTTTTTTCTCTGCTAAACAAAACAAAATAAAACAAAACCCCGAGGAAGAAGAGGTGAGTTTTGTGGTCCTTACCAGTTTTTTGCTTTTATATCTAATTGTATTTTGAATACCTAAATAAACCGTTTCAAGTCGAAGGTCCAAAATGCAGTTCTCCTTGAATATTTCATTGCTCGCCATTTCTTTCAGTGGAACTATTTCTTGGCCTCTGGTCACTGCTGCATGTATGACTTTCTTGGAAATCTCATATAAAAGCCTTGCTCAAGTGAATGCTAACCATGTGTTCTCTGTTGCCGTCATCCCACAGGCCCTGATAACCAATCTGGGATGCTTGACAGAGCCCAGCCCTCCCCATCAGATGTCTTATCATATCAGGATTGGAATGCCTAGGTCCATTGCACATCACAAACTTAATGAACCTCACCAAGTGGGGTAATGGGAAAGATTAAAGGAAACAATAATTCTAAAATAGATACGTACACTTCGTCATGTAAGCTTTCCTTGTTATGCAGCTTTAAAAAAGATGACCCTCATAGAGCCAAATCAAAATGACAACTTCTCTCAGGCATATCATTATAAAAAATGAAAGGCACTTTAGAAGTCATTTGATCCATGCTTATACTTCAGAAATGAGGAAATTGAGGCTCAGATAGGATAAAATGTTTTGGCCAAGAACCCACAGCTGCCTGGAAGCAGCCCAAGACCAGAATTCAAATTTTCTGATTCCCAAGCTCTGGAATTCTCTCTTTCCTTCACCTTGCTATCATCCCCAGATTGTACCATTTGTCTTTAAGCTGTTCATACTCTAAAGTGACCCCAGTGTCTCTTATAGTCTGTCCTGGTTCCTCGTTTCTGCAGAGGAAAGATGATTTCCCTTTTCATCCTTAAATTTACTACCACGTCTTTAGATCACTCATCACTCACTGTGTGGGTGCCTCCCTCACTGGAGGGCCTCTGCTTCTGATCTCTGGAAATCCCATTTCCTTCACTGTCTTCCTCATGGCCTAACAGTATCCTTGCTCCAACCAAATACATCCAGGTTCAACACAAAGCAAGAATGCTGAGGAACCAGTTAGGGGAGTTGTTTTCTTACCACACATTGTTATTTTTGTGTTTTTATGAGCCTCTTGAGATTTGAATGGCATCTCTGTGGAACAAATGAAAGAGCCTTCGGTGGAGCCAGAGGCCAGACGGTGCCCGGAGCCAAGTCGATAAGGCCCTTGGTTGAACTGGAGCCTGGGGCAAACCCTTTCACAGTTTCCCTGCATTTAGGAGGGCATGCACAAGGACCGGAGGAGAAGGTGACCAGTCCAGCAGCCCTGAGTTCCAGCTCCAGCTTTCGCCTCCAATGGTGCACAGCACAACCGCAGGAGGGACTGTGAACGCTGTGCCACTCTTTCTTTCTCGTGTACGGGAGACAGATTCTAATTAAAATGATTTCTGGAAATTCATCCTCATTTTCTCTGACAGAGAGGAAATGTGGGAATTTTTGGCATTCCCTTAAAGACAAGCAGCATATACTTGGCACACATATTATGGGGAAAAACTCAATAAGTGATGAGAACAAGATAAATAGATGATCATATTGATTTATACAGACCAAGAACTGTTTCAAAGCCATAATCTCTGCACACAGACACACACACATACAAACCTGCTTTCAGGAGTTGCTAACCAATCAATATGCATTTATTAACTATCTATGTGAGCAGCACTGCATGAGTAGCTTTCTTTGACATCTGAATTACAAAATTAAAGTGAATTTATAGGTAGAAAAATGTGGCCTCATCCAAGCAGAAAGCCCTAAAGTATGCTACACATGCTCTGACACAATGTTTGCAAAGGCCAGGTCACCCACCTGTTGGTTATTTTAAGAAGGGGAATTCTGGTGGCAGCTGGGACCCTGCCATAAATAACATGCGCACCCGTGTTCTCACGTTGAGCACTTCTTGTCACATCTTTCCAAGGGGCCTTGATTTAGAAGGTATCTCAGGTGACCATTCTCTCCAGAGCCATAGAAAAATGGCTTTCTTCTCCGCAGCTCCTTCCATTTGCAAGCTGCCTATTGGCTTCAAGAGACTTTCTACTGTTGAAGGGTCAGAAGAAGAGCAAATGCACGAGAATAA
The DNA here is from genome assembly GCF_053574225.1 of Canis aureus. Classification (NCBI taxonomy): domain Eukaryota; kingdom Metazoa; phylum Chordata; class Mammalia; order Carnivora; family Canidae; genus Canis; species Canis aureus. Next base: position 15,253,000 of record NC_135647.1, read on the forward strand.
TCACTGTCACCCTCTGAAGCCATTTACATCAGCTCCATCAAACAAGCCCACTCACATTGCAAAATCGTCCAATAGCGCCTCATTACCATTAATTTTAACCTCAAATATCCCAATCTTAGTATTTGAAGGTCTGCCAAAGCTGCCAGCCTCCCCATGATTATGCTCCCTGCCAACTGCAGCTGCACTGGTTCCTCCCTGATTACAACAGACTCTTTACTTGATCCACTGGTTGTTCTCCCAGAATGGTGGCTTTCCCATTGCAGAGAAGAGCTCACCATCCCCTTTCTTGCCAATATGCCCCCCTATCATGCAAAGTGGAAGAAACTTCATCTTGGATATACATCCTATGCCCATGTGAGGTGTGTCTATACACATATGTGCTTTCTATGCCATGGCCATTTGTAGGTAGGCTCACCTGCCCAGTGTTAAAGGAAATGCAAGTCATCCCAAAGCATGACATAAACAAATTTCATCCTCAAGACTGGCATTAAAACAATACAAAAAAAGCACCCATAACCAAGTGAGAGCTTGAATCGCTGCCTTCACAGGTCTTGGTCAGCAAGAAAGATTCAGAAGGTAGCTCAAGTATCTTTTATTTTGTTGATTTTTGAGAGATAATTAACATTATGTAACATAATGTGTAACATTATGTTAGTTTCAGGTAAACAGTGCGATGATTTGATATTTGTATTATTACAAAATGATCACCACAGTGTCTGGTTAGCATTCATTACCATACAGTTACACATTTTTTTTCTTGTAATGAAAATTTTTGAGATCTGATTTCTTAGCAGCTTCCAAACATACAGTGTAGTGTTATTAGCTATAGTCTGCATGCTGTGTATCACATCCCCATGGCTTAATTATTTTATAACTGGAAGTTTGTGTGTTTTGAGCACCTTCAATCATTTTGCTTACTTCCTACCTCCTGCAATCAACAATCACTGCTTTTGATCTGAGTTCAGGTTTTTTTTTTTTCTTTTTTTGGTTTTTAGATTCTACACATAAGTGAGATCGAATGACACTTGTTTTTTTCTGTCTGACTTACTTCACTTAGCATAATGTCCTCTATTTTGTTTATCTCTTGATTAGAGTCAGAAAATTCTTGTTGCTGGAGCCCTTTAAAAAAATGTTAGCATGCAACATTTTGGGAGCTTTGATTGGCAATGTTTCCTTCAAAAGGGACATTTGCAGACAAGAAGACCAAACCATAGACAGAAATGCCTTTATATATAAGCTCAAGCACTTAATGTATACCCCACCTCTGTGAATAATGTTTAACCACTATGTCTCAAATCCTCATGAAGAATCATATCATCTTGAAAATATGCTAGTACAAGGTCTTGTCCCTAGAAGGTACTCAGTAAATGCTTGTTGAAGTAGGCATGGGAGATTTAGCTCATCAGAAATCAACATAGCTGATTTTAATGGTAACCCTTTACTTATGATATGACTTCCCAACCAAAAATATAAATTCAACCCCACCTTGTAGAATCTCTTTTACGGATTTTAAGACCTTAGCCACTTTCAGGATCAGCCTTTTCTTAAATTGCTTTTCTTTTATGCTGAATATGCAGTTACGACTTTAAAAGATAACTAAACATATTCAGACAAACATGCTACTTGGCATTATAAGAAGAGAGTTATGTTCATGGAAGTATTGTTCCTCCTAAAAGGGTGCAAGGGAGGATTTTTTTGATAATTGTTTGGTTAACGTATGGTGAGAGAGATGGATTAACATTGATTTCACATCACAGAAACACGTATACTGGCGAACTGGTGTCCTACTTCCTTTTTTTCTAGGGGTAGACAACTCATTTCCAAAATTTGTTTTAAGTAGTATTATTCAACAATTACATTCCTTATTTTTAGGCAGATTTTTTTTATGTTCTTTATTTTTCAATTAGTTTAAATGAAGTGAATCTACTCCTCAAGTAGGAGATGAACGTCCATCAGTTAATAAGAATGATTAGTGTCCATTTAGTTTGAGAATTTATGAGGTGATCAACCAAGAATCCCATGAAAATATATGCCATTGAGCACCATGTCTCCTGTTGTTCTTCCAAATATCTCTTTTAGACATTTGCATGTATGTTAATGGGCTTGTATATGCCACTTGCTGAAGTGGAGAGCTCCCAAGGAGTGTTTGGCTTTGAGCAATTAGGGGAGGAGGAATATAAAAACCATTTTCAATTTGGCTGCATCCATTTGTGCTGAATAGCTACTATGTGAGTATTGCAGACCCACCAAGGACAGAGGAGGTGTTGGGGACTGTGACCACATCCTTCTGTGACCTCCTGCCACATGCAGAATGTTGGATAGGTGAAGAGGACCTCTGAGACACTTCCCCCTTTGTGTCAGCCACACCTGACCTCGGAGTAGAGGTCCTTGTCCTTGTGTCTGCCTGGATGACAGAGATCACCAATGGGACCAGGGCACAGATAACTCAACTCAATGCAATTAAAAAGTCAGTTTACTGATGTGTCCAGATGCCCAGTTCACACTTCCACACCACTGATTCTACCGAACTACATAGTGGACAGTGTCTTTCTTGTCTGGGATGGTATCCCTAGCACCCAGGAGAATGCCTACTACAGAATAGGTATTCAGGACCCAGATTTCAACAGGATGAATTTCATGAGCTATTGGGGTAGGAGGAAAGAAACTCCAGTATCTTATTTCCAGAACTGCTAAAGTTCACAGCTGTCAGGCCCTTAAGCTGCAGGGTCAGCCATGGCAGGGCAGCTGGTAGAGGCTGCAGTATTCACCCTGGCTTATGTTTAATCTTTGGTCATTCCCTCTAAACCTACTTCTGAAAGGAGCCCCTTCAGTGGCTTTGGTAGATACCAATGTAGTTCGAACTGCCCAGTTTTCTGCTAAAGCTAGCTTTCCTTTGCTAATGCTGGACTGTAGCTTGGTTTGGATTGATGTCTGTGCCTACTGTGATAACGTAGTAAAATGTGTGCTCACATTTTTCATATTAACAATCCTTGGGACTCACTTAAGAGTTCACTATTCTGTGACTTGCTAAAGGTAGTTGATTTCCCTCTCTCTACTACGTTTGTGGTGAATAGGAGATATTTGCTCATTCACATCATTCAAGCCAGTCTAAAGACTCATTTTTTGATAGTATGTGAAGTTATACTATTAGTATAAATCCTGAAAAAAAAAAAAGTCAAGATGGTGTCTGTAATATCATATAAAAGTCTGTGTGAAGAATTTATATGAGAAATACTATGGGGAATCTACTTTGTAGTTAAAACAGAAACTATTAAACATAGAAATCAGAGAACTATTCACTGTGTGTCTACATACTAAGTAGCCAGTTATCTTTGGCCAATCAGCCAGTCTTTCTGTAACTCAGGGTTGTTGCAAAGGTGACTAATAATTCAATCATCCTTCTGGTTAGTAGACTCCCTCTGCCCACCTCGGAGCTTTGCTCTGAAGAGATGCCATTGTTCTGGGTCCCAAAAGGGCTCTATGAAGACAAGGACATGTCTGTCCTGTTGATTCGTGGGCACATGGTGCCTTGCACAATGCCTGGCCCAAAGAGATGGAAGGGATATTTGTTGAATCAACTAATGAATGCTTAAGGTATTCAATACGCCTGATGAATCTTCCCGTATCCTAGAGAAGAGTTATAGAGTTTGTTCTTTTCAAACAAACAAGCTTGTTATAGATTCTGTGGGAAGAAAAAAAAATGTTGGACCAGCAGTGTTTTTGTTCCCCCTGTATATAAGAAAAAAAAAAAAAGAAAGAAAGAAAGAAAGAAAGAAAGAAAGAAAGAAGCAGTGTAAATAGGCAAATATAGATGCCAAACATGACTAAACAACTTTCAATTGTTTTTAATTTAATTCAATCAAATTATTTCTCCTTTTGAAAATTGAATGCTTCTTACTCACCTGGAAGTCACTTTCAACACTTGAGAAGAAGTGACTGGATTGACAGAAAGAATCTTAGAGAAACGCATATGGAAATTAAATAATTGAACACCGTCATATCAAAATGACTTAAAGCAAGAAAGAGTCTATTCTTTTCCACACCGTGTTCATTTACTATTCTCATTGACTGAAGTGTGGCATACAGCAAATATCAGCTGCATGTCACAGGCTTCATTTTCCCCCACACTGACCTTGGATTAACCCCTCACCTCTCACTCTACAGCTAATTAAATCCAGCGACAGTTCAGTGAGACATTCTTTGGTGAGATGTTTAGTGAGGGTCTTAAATTCCTTCATATTTGTCCCAACCGCTATGCCTACCTCCCCAAAGTACATCTGCTTTAGTGTCACAATATTTTGTCAGAAACTACAGGACTGCCATGGCAACATCATAAACCCATCCCTCGCCCAGATCTTCAAGGAGTTTATAAAAATCCAGCTGTAAAAATTGGCCATAAACCGAATGAGCTGGTTGTTTTATGTGGGTTAGTTAACCTTTCTCTTTTCTTTCTCCACCACTCCCCCTCCAAAACCACTCATTTAAAAATATTTGCAAAGTAATTTAACATTTATTTAGCCATCAAAGGGGAAATGGGAGTTGAGCTCAGGTTGACTTGCCTGACTACTATATCACTCTCTAAGGTCAAAATTGTCACTTTTTTTTTCTTCCTTTTTTGCCATCTGGGTGAGCTCAGCTAAAATCAGAAGTTCATTTTTCATTCCTCCTCATTTCCTCTTGCTTGGACATCTTCACTTCCCTGAGTGCTTTTTGAATTGAGGGAGAGCCCCCTATATAGGAGAAATGCATAGGCACACACAGGTGAGGGGACAGGCATGGTGGGGGACAGGTCCCTCCAAAGGCTAATCTCCATTTTACTAGAACCACTTAACTCCACTTGAAACAGAGTGAAGTTATTCCTTTTATTTTTTCCTCCAAAGACAAGTTACATAAGTCTTCTCTTTCTCTATTATTCCTCGTGGTTAAAGGGCTTTTCTTTTTCTTTTATTTTCACTGGTTTTAGGCAAAAGTCCCATTTATTCCTTATTCTAAAGTTGTAGATAATGTTGGGTGAGGTTACATCACTCACAGTGAATGGAGTTGACATGAGGGAGCACTGATCTCTTCAAAGAAATGGAGAATTTGAGAATATTCTATTAAAAAATAATTTAATTTATTTTTATTTATTAAGATTTATTTATTTATTTTGAGAGAGAGGAGAGAGATAGCACATGAGCATGGGGGAGGAGCAGTTGTAAAAAATCTCAAGCAGACTTCCTGCCAAGCTTGGAGCTTGACTCAGGGCTTGATCTTACAACTCTGAGATCATGACCTGAGCCAAAATCAAGAGTTCGGGATCCCTGGGTGGCGCAGCTGTTTGGCGCCTGCCTTTGGCCCAGGGCGCGATCCTGGAGGCCCGGGATCGAATCCCACATCGGGCTCCTGGTGCATGGAGCCTGCTTCTCCCTCTGCCTGTGTCTCCTCCTCTCTCTCTCTCTGTGACTATCATAAATAAATAAAAATAAAAAATTAAAAAACAAAAAAAAACAAAAAAAAACAAAATCAAGAGTTCGAGGCTCAACTGACTGAGCCATGCAGGTGTTCCTTCCTTTTTTTTTTTTTTTTTTTAAATAAAATTAACCTTGTTAGGCAAGAAGGGAGAAACAAAAACACCCTAGAAACAGTCAATCAGTATCCCCTGGATCTACTTTGATATACAACTTTTGAGAGAATATAAATAACTCAAGTACACATATGTTAATTATATGACATTTCCTAAATTAGATGCCCTAGAGTGAAATTCGGTTGGAGGTTTCAACAGGATTATCCCTGAGGGGAATTCATCTCAGGACAAACATAGACTACATGTAGTTCCATAGATCCTGGTGAATGGAGCTTAAATAGTCAGAGTTGCCTATCTTGGTCAAATGTGGGGTTTGGTTGCCTCAAGGCAAACATGCCTGGAGGGTGTTCTGAGGTTGGCCAGCTAAGATGTGTGTGGCCAAGGAGTGATTCTTAGAGGAGCAAACAGCCTGACCCTGGCAAGATAATGACACTGGTGGGCTCAGGGAGCTTGTCTTTGGGACCTTCCCATCTTCCTTTATCCTTACCTGTCTCCTTCACTTATTCACACAATACTATATATCTAGTACTCAGGGCATTTGTTCATTATGAACAATTTGGATTTTCTTTTTTCATTTCTAGTTAGTAATAATAATTTATTATCTCAGGGATGTATAATCACATCTAAAATCTAGAGAGCTGTAGTATCCTGAAACTGTCCACCATAGCCCAGCACATGAAATACCCCAGCTCAGACTAAAAAAATCCCCCTCTTCCATACTAGCAGTGTATGGTAACAGCAGCAGAGTCCTTAATCATAAAATGACAGAGTCGCAGAATATTTGCAATGTAGATGGTTATCAGTCAACTTTTAAAAATTATTTTCACGCGCCCTGCAGCTTGGAATTCCCCCCCTCTCCCCATCACCTTGATGTCAGGAGAAGCTATACATGTGGGTCCTCTGTAACGGTCACACAAGTTCATCTGAGATTACCCTGGAAATTCCCTCCTATGGGTGTTATGGTACAATGGAATGAGAGGTGATTTTACACATTAAATATGTTTCTATACAGCAATCATTCTGAAGAGGAAAAAAGAAAAAAAAAACACTGTATTTTTCTCAATGCCTATTATACTCTAGGCAGGGGCAATTGCATGGGGAGGCCAAGGCAACATTACTGGTCTACAGATAAAACACTGAGTTTTCTGTATATTAGTGGGATGGAGCCACCTGGAAAGATAAGCTGACATAGAAAGTGAGTATAGAGTGAGAAGGAAAGGAGTTGAAGTCAAAATCTCAAGGAACTCCAACATTTCATCATTAGGGAGTGAAAGATAGGTTTGAAAATGGGACTTTGAGAAGTGGTCAGAAGAACAGGGGACAAACCAGGAGTGGGTAGGAGGTATAGAAAACCAGAGAAGAAAGGATTTTTAGAAGATAAGTATGGGGGCGCCCTGGGTGGCGCAGCGGTTTAGTGCCTGCCTTTGGCCCAGGGCGCGATCCTGGAGATCCGGGATCGAATCCCACATCGGGCTCCCGGTGCATGGAGCCTGCTTCTCCCTCTGCCTGTGTCTCTGCCTCTCTCTCTCTCACTGTGTGCCTATCATAAATAAATAAAAATTAAAAAAAAAGAAGTATGGATAATATTCTTGAATCCTCATAGTAAGTCAAGTAAAATAAGCAAAAGGAGAAAATTACTTAACGTATTATGAGTTATGTCCCCCCAAATATGTATGTTGAAACCCCAATGCCCTATATAACTGTTTTTAGATGTAAGACCTTCAAAGAGGTAATTAAGGTTAAATGAGGTCTTTGGGATAGGCCCTAATGCAGTATGACTGGTGTCCTAAGAAGAAGCAGAGACAATAGGGATACACACACACACACACACACACACACACACACACACAGGGGAAAGACCATTGAAGGCATAGGGAGAGGGCAGTCATCTACGAACTGAGAGAGATCTCATGGGAAACGAATCCTGTCAGCCCTGTGATCTTGGGCTTCCAGCCTTCAGAACTGGAAGAAAATAAATTTCTGTTGTTTAAGTCACTTAGTCTACAGTATTTTGTGATGGCTGCCCCAGTACACTATTATAAGCAACAAGGGATCAAAGATAACCTATGTTAAAGTTATTTTGGGAAGTGATGACAGTAGAAAACCAGATTGGAGTTCGATGGGGAATGAACATAAGGCAAGTCAATAAACAGTGACAGGGAACATTACTAACTCTTTCACAGAATTTGAATATGAAGAGAAAGCAAAAGAGTGCTGTACTGGGAAAAATGCAGGGTCTCGGGATTATGATTAAACTTGAAAATTAACAAATAATGAATGAGATCATCTATGCAAAAGCCACCTTAAAAAACAAAATATCTCTCAGATTTAGTAGATTTAGAATTTTATCATAACATTACAAATAATACAAATGACAACGAATCAATATTATCATTTATTGCTCAGCTAATATAACCCAAGTTGCAAGCATCTTGCTTTATATATTTTATTTTATCTTCATAGCATAGTGTCTGGGACCCACTCAGTAGTCAATACCTGTTTATTGATAAAATACTGAATATTTACTGAATGAATGACACTGTAAATTTATATTTTTATTATTATCCCCACTTATGCCCAGTTTATATAGGAGGAAATTGAGACTCACTAATTTAAATAACTTACCCAAGGTTTATGTAGCTCTACAGCCTCATTCATAATGCAGACACATTTAAAGAAATAATGTGTTAACTAAAGGAAAATATCCTAAGTGAAAATAAAAAATGGAAGGCTAGCAAGGCCAAACCAAGTGCACTTTTGTATTGCTGCTCAGGGCAGGGGACAGAAGGTCATGGCACTATTAGCCTTGGAGAGCCCAAGCAACTCTTGGAAAAAGGTGTAGGAGGTTTTAGGTATCTAGTGATCAAGGTCATTCCAACATTCACTCCCACCTGAGATGTGAGGAGCAAACCATAGGTCTTGTAGACCTCGGTAAGAACCCCTAGGAAGATGGGAAGTTATTGGAGAGTTTGAAGCAGAGGAATTTTATCACCTCATATGTTGGTCTGCTAGGGCTGCCATAACAAATCATCACAGACTGGGGGACTTCCCAGTTCTGGAAGTCAGACGTGCAAGATCAGGGTATTAGTAGGGCTGATCTCTCTTGAGACTTCTCTCTTTGGCTTGTAGATGGCTGTTTCCTCCCTGTGACCTCACATGATCTTCTCTTATGTGTCTGTGTCCTAACCTCCTCTTCTCATAAGGACTCCAGTTGTATTGGGTTAGCGCTCATCTTTACTGACCTCATTTTAACTTACTTACTTCTTTAAAGATCCTATCTTCAAATATAGTCACTTTATGAGGTACTGTAGGGTAGGGCTCCAACATAGGAATTTGGGGGTACAAATCAGTTCATAACATCTTGCTTAGATTTTTAAAAAAGATTTTACTTATTTACTTATTTAGAGCACACATTAGTGGGGGGAGGGGAGGACGGAGATAGGGAGCCAGAATCTCAAGCAGATTCCGCTGAGCACAGAACCCAACTCAGAACTTGATTCCAGCACTCTGAGATCATGATCTGAGCCCGAATCAAGAGTCCATCGCTCAACCAACTGAATCACCTAGGTGCTCCACCTTGCTTAGAATTTTAACACAATCACTAGGCTGCTATGATGAGAACATATTTCAGGGCTTTAGGGATTCATGAGTATACAAAGGGAAAAAAAATAGGAGTCTTTTGCAACAATTCAGGTGGCTCGATCCAAGGTGACAAGATGGTCACGGTGGTAATAAGAGTTTTCACTTGGGCAATATTTTAAAAGTTGAGCCAAAAGAGATTGCTTCTGAATTAGTATAGACTATAAAAGAGAAATACAAGAATAACCCCAAGGTTGGGGCCTGAAGAGCTGAAAGAATGGAGTTGCCATTACCAGAGATGAATAGATTATGGGGCAAGTATACTGGAATGGGAGGATTAGGAATTCTATTTAGGACATATTAGGTTCAAGATGCCTATCAGATATACAAACACAGACATCTAGTGGGTACTTGAGCCCAATTCTGAAAATTGGGGTAGAGGTGTGGGCTGCAGGTATAAATTTTGAGTCATATATAGATGATATTAAAACACAAGATAATTCATGAAATTGCTGAGGAGTGGGTGGGTACAGAGAGAAAAATAAAAGGCCAAGGGTTGGGCTCTGCAGCACTGCAATGATAAGGTGTCAAATGCATGAGGAAGAACCAGCAAAGGAGACTAAGAATGAGTAGCTAGGGAGGTTAGAGGAAACCCAGGAAAGAATGATGCTTGGAAACCAGGTGATGATGTTGTTTCCAGAGCAAAACAGTGTTTGCCAAATGTTAGTTCTATAAGATGGGAACCATTAGACTTAGCAACATGGAGGTCACCAGTTACCTTAAATATAAATTTACTTAACGTGAATCAGTTCTTAAGAAACTAATGAACTCTCAGGAACTGAAAAGTCGAGTTTATGGATCAAACTGTCGGGGGAGCAACGCCAAGAAAAACACATCCTTCATGGTCTGCCTCCATGTTTAGCTGCCCTCTCTAGGTAATCTGCTGCCTCTTTGCAGATCAAATCACAATGACCTCTTTGTGTCTCAATGATAAGGCTGAAAATGAAGTCAACATAACTTGGTCTTTGAGTCTCGGTAGACTTCAAGATTTTGTTTCTGATGCCATTAAACGCTACCACAATGCTTGGGATGTCATAGATAACCAGTAATTATCAAAAGAATGGATTAAAAATGAATGTTATTGGGTAAGTAGATATCAGCCAAAAAAAAAAAAAAATGGTTTTCTTCCACTATTCTGTATGAGTCCAGATCCTGCAAGAAAGAGACTCCAAGATGAAATTAGCCATGAAAGAGATTTATTAGGGGAACTGCCTTTGCAAGAAAGATAGGAAACGGGGCCATTAGACCTTAAAGAAGACAGGATGGTTGAGTGGAAGTATCTTACACGGCAGCTCAGTGAAGAAAGTGTTGGCAAAGCTGATGGGAAACCCTGAAGCTGTGCAAGCCACTCAAGGGAATCCTTGTCATACAGGAAAGAAGACAGTCATTGGCTGGAGGCATGACCTTGACTTAAATGTGGTGGTATTTTTTCGAAGTGTAATTACTGGAGCTCTTGGTCAATCATACCACCTGCAGTCAAGATCTGAGAGGAACTTTTAATAGCCACATTACCTCCCATGTAGCTGCTTACTCAACATTTTATGTAAATGATTGAGTGTAACTAAGAGTACCAAAGGAAATCTGGAAAACTATCTTTCTCAGAGTCTCTAGTTAATTGCCTGAATATTCATAATATGACTTAGTTAAATAAACCAACCAATAATTGAATTTGAATAACAAACCATAATTCAGGCAACTTAAATTGGTAGAAGATGAGTCTTTTGTCATAAATTATCACTATCTGATAAAATGATTTCACAATTTTTCACAGGCAAGATAAATGAAAAAGATAAAGAACACTGTCTCCATTCTGGTTCCCATTTACCCCTTTTGTTACTAGCCTTGAATCAGCCCAGACTCCTGCTTGTCTCCTCCTCTACTGTTTTCTCTCTCTCTCTCCCCACCAAAACAAATTTCTGTCAAAGTTACTCCTCAGATTGCTGCTTAGCATCTCTACCAGAAAGCCAAACAAAACCAAGCCTTCAATCTGTTTTTCAAAGGAAACCTTCCATCCCTGAATGCACACTTGTGTTTTTTGTAAAAATGGGATGCAACAATCACATACTAAGAACATGATTTTGCAAGATGGGTATTGATGAGTCAAAAATTAATGATTTTTTTCATAAAGGAAAGTCTGAAAGAAAACATGTGGATGGCTTTTCTCAACACCGTGAGCCAAGACTTTTGTAATATGTTCATTTTCGGAGGAAGTAAACTGAGTCACAAGATGATGAGTGATTTTATCTTTATCTTTCTTTGTGAATCATACCACAGCCAGAAATCTGATGTTCTGTTCATGCACCACACAGGACCATTACATTGAGCTGGCACTGCTTCTGCAGGCTGAGCACATCAATATCTGAGAATCATGCATTATGTATACATGAGAGGAGAAATAACTGGACTTTTGAAACTGAATATTGATTCTTCAGTGCTCTGTCCATAATAGACATACCATTTCATTTGAACAAAGCAATTTTTGTTTTCAGTATTGCAGAGGAAAATAAAATAATAGCCACAGGACAGATTTTCCTGCTTCCCAGTATATTAGCTTAACTTAATGAGAAGTTTTGTTTTTAATTTCCCAGTGACCATGTTAGTCTCCGCTTTTGTCATTCTTCGCAGTAATATTTATGTATTAGGGATTTAAAGTTGGGGGTGAGGGACGCCTGGGTGGCTCAGTGATTGAGTGCCTGCCTTCGGCTCAGGGCATAACCCCCAGGTCCTGGGATCGAGTCCTGCATTGGGCTCCCTGCATGGAGCCTGCTTCTCCCTCTGCCTGTGTCTCTGCCTCTCTCTGTGTCTCTAATGAATAAATAAATAAAAATCTTTAAAATAAATAAATAGAAAGAAAGAAGAAGAAGAAGAAGAAGAAAGAGAGAAAGAAAGAAAGAAAGAAAGAAAGAAAGAAAGAAAGAAAGAAAGAAAAGAAAGAAAGAAAGAAAGAAAAAAGGAAAGAAAGAAGAAAGAAAAGGAAAGAAAGAAAGTTGGGGTAAGTGGGAGAGGTTCACAGATCGGGGGAAATGGAGTTTCTCCCTTTTTTTTCAGGGTGAAGAACACCAGAAATTCATCAATAATATAGTGTCTTCTCTAACTGTCCTTTTTCTTCTGGGATCGAACGCAGCTCATCTGGCCCTATCCATGCTGCACTGATTCCAGCATCTTCTGCTGTTTCTGAAGACCAAACAAAAAAAATCTATAGAACCTCACTCACCTTACCTAAAGCATCCATTCACTGGGAGGTTTAATTATCCCACGCAAAGAGGTTGAGCAATTTAGAGGAATTAAAAGGGTATTCACAGGTCTCGGAAAGACCATTCCTGTTTTGGAGATGCAAGGTTATAGACTCACAATCCTAGGAAGGTCCCGAAGATATGTCACCTACTAATTTGTTCAAAACAGAAATGGGAAGAACACAGCTTGGGGAAAGCAATGGGATGTTTCTCCATAGCCCTTGCAGCTTGGGGAAAACTGCTGCTCTGACTTGTGTAATGAGATGTAATACAATGTTCTTGCAAAGACTTAGTATGAAACTACCACACAGGGATATATCAATTTTATTTCCTAAAATAAATTACTATTCTTTAAGTGTGATGTTCGGCCAGGAGAACTAATGAATTCTGGTTCCCATCTTTATTTAGTTTGGCCATATTTACTGGAATCCTATGGAATTAAACTTGGACTTCCTGTAACAATGAAAATCTGTATAATCTCTGGTTTGGTTTGCAAAGACCTCAGAAAGACAGATTACGCAAGTTTTGTTCCAGAAAGTTCTTTCCCTATTCCCCCCACCCCTTTTTTTTCTTCTCTTCACTACTCTCATTCCCTTAAAAGTTTTGTTTGTTCATCTACTTTTTCAAAAAATATATATCTGTGTATCTTGATTACGGAGCTTCTCCACCAACCTTCGAGGCTGCAATAATCATTGGTGTCTTATACTTTACTCAAAGATCTTTTATCCCAGACTTAAATAGCCTGAAAATTTTTTTAAATTTATTTACATAATAAATTATTTGGATGTATGTCTTGGGCAAGGCACACACTGAATGCTCTGGAGAAGGTCTGCAGTTGACATAGATCCAGAATCTTCCTAGGGTAGTGGCACATGGCCCCAAAGCATGCAGGATGCCCCTTCCTGTGCTTGCTTCAGTTTGGTGCACTTTTATGTTTGTTTCGTATGTTGCTAACAATGTAGAGAAAGAAAGCATGAGATGAAGGCTGCCTCTGCCCAGTTTTTTGGTCCTTCTTTTATTTATTTCTCTTTTTTAGAAGAAAATTTTCCCTAGAAATCCTCCAATGCTTTTCCCTAGTATTTTCACTAGCCGAGATTTGGTTCTAAGACCATTGCTAAGGCTATCACTAATAAAAGGATGGGATTGTTATCTTTGGCTTAGACTAGCCATTTCAGATGGAGTAGATATTGGGGAGTCAACCAGAAAAGCTACAGCAGGCATATAAACAAATCATAAAGTTCAAGATGTAGAGTGTTGAACCATAAAAGAAACACAACTAAAGTGTTTTGGGTCTTAAACCTGGAGAAACTTATTTCCAGCTGGGGATTAAGAAATAACTGACTTTGGAATTGCAGACTGTAATCATGCACAGGAAGATGAAAAAAAAAGATTTTGTAATTTGCCAGCAAAGAAATGGCAATGGGAAGGAAGGAGACATGTGCAGAGTTACAAGTTACATTTGGCCCAGATAAAGGCCTCTGAAAGTGTATTGGTTAGCTTTTGCTGTGATAACAAATACCTCCCATGCCTCAGAGGTTCGCTGTCACAATTATTTTTGTGCTGCTCATCGATCTGCTGGTCTCCCGCAGCTCTGTTTGCTCCTATACCAAGTGTCTTTTTATTCTAGGGGTCCAGGCTAAAGGAGTACTCTTTATCTGGGGTACATTCCTCTCGTGGCACAGAGTAGAACCCCACACCAATGGTGGAGTTTCCAGTGGTCTGGCCAATGTTGAGGTGTTCCTTTTGAGGTAAAAGCAAAGTTGCATCATCTTGCACCCCCTACCACTAAGAAAGAAGCACAAAGGCTGGTGGTACTCTTCAGATTTTAGAGGCAGCACGTTTCAGTTAAGTATGCTAGTCTACTTGACCTACCATGTTCTCTTTAAGCCAGTTTTGCGAGGCTTGAGAGCAAGAAAAGGATGGGCAACAGGTCCAGGCTACCACATAAGCTGCTCTACATCTTGTGTGCTTTAACCTAGCAAATCAGAGGGAAATCACGGCTTCTCTGCAGTGCAGAGGTCTTGGGAGCAGTTGTAGTGACACGAAGTTGGCAAAGAGAAATGAGATTGGGAAGACAGACGGGGACTCATGGAAAGCCTTAAATGATATACCAAGAAAAAAAGGCAATAGGGAGTCATTTACAGTTTTAGGTAGAGGGGTGGCACAGTCAGAGATTTACTCTGAACCTCATTCAAGTCCTTTGTAGGTAGAAATCTCACACAGGTAGACCCAACAGAGTCACCACACTTACCCCTTAACTGTGTTCCTCTGTTCCTGGCACTAAAATATATCCTTTAATTTAATATTTTAATCTTTAAATCTTAAATCCTTTTAATCTGTTATATATAATCCTTTATATGTTATCCTTGTGAGGGAGCATTTTTCATCCCTATTTTTAAGATAAGGAAACTGAGACTCAAGGAGGTTAAGGAATTTGCTCAACTTCCCCCAGCTGTGAAGAGATAGGAGCTAGGACCTCAGCAGGTTTCCCCGATTCCGGCATGCAAACACCCACTATGTTAAACTGCCTCTCCCTATGAAGGAAGATGAAAAGATAGGAGCCCTATAGCCAGAGCGGGGCATACAATCTGAGGGAATGAGATCTCTCTGCATTTATTCATTTCTTCATTCAATAACTAGGGGCTGGCATTGGGCAATACAGAGGAGAATTGAAGGGCATGATTTTGGCATGCCTTAAAAAACTGTGGACCTTCATTCATTCATTCATTCATTCATTCATTCATTCATTTATAAGTAGGCTCCATGCCCAGTGTGGAGCATAACATGGGGCTTAAACTCACGACCCTGAGATCAAGACTTGAGCTGAGATCAAAAGTGGGACGCTTAACTGACTAAGCTACCCAGGGGCCCCAAATTATGGATTTTTAAATGTTGTATTTACAGTAGGTCCTAGTGAATTAAACCCAACTCTAATTGCTGGTTTAAATGCCATCTTCTCCATTATAGTCTGAACTCCAAGAGGGGAGAACTAGGTGTGTTTTGTAGCTCCGGTGTCTGGCATGTAGTGATTGCTCAGTAAAGACTTGATGAGTAAGTGTTGAAGTGACTAAGTGATGGCTGAATGAACAGGTACCACATGGAATTTACTAGTAGCGATACCAAGCTGGCAAAGGGAAATGAGATTGGAAAGACAGATTAAGACCTATGGAGAGCCTTACAAAATCAGCTGGTAGGCTTTCTCTTGCTGATGAGACTGTTCGTTTAAGCCCAGAGCACGCATGCTCCCTCACATACCCTTCCAGTTAAGAGCTAGTAGCCTCAGCACTCTCCTACAGGCTCAGTTCCACTTCCTGCTCATCTCTTGCCACAAGGTATAGTGTCTAAAAAAGACTCCCCATTCATCATGTTATTCTCCCAGTGACACACCTCCAAAGATCCTCCATTTGACTCCAAAGTTTAGCCTTGCATCAAAGTTCCATTGAGACTGTCTTCAGTCCATCTTGACAGCTTGCTTTCCAACTCTTACCACAAGCTCCTCAACCCAGCCCCCTAGACCCTACCTTCCATCCATGCAAAACTATTTGCAATTTCATAAATACTCCGGTTTCTCCTCCATTTCTCCACTGGGACTCCAACTAACTTTTCAAGATATAGAGGCTCAAAAGTTGCCTTCACCATCACACCTCCTTCAGAGTTAGTCCCACCTTCTGCAGAGATCAATGATGCTTGGTTTGTAACACTGCCGTAGCTCTTCCCATGCTGCATTCTGATGATTTCCATGTCCAGCTCTCCCCAGACAGAGAGAGCTCAGCGGTGAGGCTTTATTTATTTCTGTATGGGTGGTTCTTAAAGAGGTGGTTAGCAATTCATAGGTATTCAGAGAGTTGTGGTTGGGTGAATGAGTCTACCAAAGAGCCACTGGGAGGCTTCCACTGGGCCTTGAAGCTTTGATCCAGGTTTCTTTGCCTGAGTGGTCATTCTGGTTGCAGACCCTTCCTTGCTCTGTGTCTGCCACAGCAAGCAAAGGGAGAACTTTCCACCAATGTCAGTGCTACACAGGTCATGTCTTTTCAGTCACAAAATCATCCTCTGCTTGTGGCAGTGTCCTGGGTTGGTGTGTTCATGACTCTGGAAGGTCCCAGTAAATGTTCCTCTGGAAGAGAGTAAGAGGTTTAAATCTGAAATGCTAATCTTTGGACCAGCCAGACCGATTTCAACCTGGTTTTATTGCTCTAATTTGTATTGTAGTGAAGGCAAATTTATGAAAAGAGAAACACACAGTTGATGATTTTGTGAAACTGTTGGTTTGTGTGACTTTTCATCAAGGCATGTTCTCAAAAGGGCACAAGTGTAATGTTACTCTTTTTTTTTTTAAGCCCAATAATGTTGAGGATATGACCAGACCTGTTCCCTTTCAGTTGAGAAATATTCCCCTCGCCTTTGTGGCAAGTATGAGGATGACAGCAAACTTTCATCTTCCCTGACGAGATAACTCAGACATTTTCCTCAGGGAAAGGCGATTGATCATTTGGTTCTGCTCAAGGATAACATGGAGTGTATAAAAGCACTCACAGGGCTCCATTCTTTATAGTCGCTTCCTTTGAAAACAGATGAGGACACACGGGATGTTCTTCATTAGACAAGGAGCCCACTTGTGATTTTTATTTCTAAAGGCTCTTAAGTACTGGGAGGCATGACAAGAGGCCATTTCTGCTCTATAATGCAGACCAAAAGAGCTCTCCTCAGCCCCCCAAACATGCCCCTCACCTAACTACTCTGGCCAACATTCATTTCTCTACTCTCTGAACTCTTAAAAGCTTTTTCTGCCTGCAGCTTATTGTAGAACGTTTATTATAGATTATATTGGGTCATGTGTTCTCCTCTTATGTTTCTTATTGTTTCAGGTAGATTTGGAACTTCTGAAGGGCAGGGGGCTCACCATACTCTCCTTTAGTAACCCTTACAGTGCCTTACACAATACAATGCTCAGTACATAAATCATGCTCAACCAGTAATGTGATTGACATATTCCTGAACACATAGTGTAATGAGGACGTGTGAGAGAAAATTAATTATGTCTTTTTTTAAGGCAACTTCACATGTAGCCATCACCAATTTATAACTGAATATTATTTCTTTTAGCAATATTTTCAGCAATAGAATTGAAACAGCATCACAGTGTTTGAGCTTGAGCATGATACAGAGGAATTCTGTGTGCCATTATGTTGTCATACCTTAAAAATAACAATGGAGAAGCACAGAGACACATGGGAAGGCATTCCAAGAGTAAAGCGATTGTATCATTATTTTAGGAAAAACAATTAACATACTAGAATTCTTTATTCAGACTACAGAGAGGTTTATAATACAATTAAAACTTACAGAATCATGAAGATAAAAATAGAGTGACCACAGAATTACTTACTAAATCCTGTTATTCTACCACCTAAAGACACTTGGCAAACAGGCTTGAAGAATCCCTTGTTTAGTGATCATATCACAAAAGATGTAAAGAGATCATAAGATTGCAATCAATTGATGGTGAACAGGGATCCCAGGGTGGCGCAGCGGTTTAGCGCCTGTCTTTGGCCCAGGGCGTGATCCTGGAGACCCAGGATCGAATCCCACATCCGGCTCCCGGTGCATGGAGCCTGCTTCTCCCTCTGCCTGTGTCTTTGCCTCTCTCTCTCTCTCTCTGTGACTATCATAAATAAATGAAAATTTAAAAAAAAAAAATTGATGGTGAACAGAGTTACAATTATGTTACTAAGGAAATCAGGAACACTTGGGGTTCTACAAGTTGACCATCACTTCCTATAAATATCTTACTTGATGGTCTTTTCAGATGCATAATACTGAGGGAATGGCCATATTGAGCTGCTCTGTTGTCATACATCTCAAATTGTTATTTACAATCTGAAATTATTTTTCATTTCCCTTGATTCCTACAACATTTTATCTGCATCAACAATTTAATCTGTATACTTCCTGCCTTTTATTACAATTGTGTACATATCATTTATCCTACTAGATTTAGAGGTTCTTAACGGAAATAGTAATAAGGATGATGGTGACGATGATAAAATCTAACATTTATTATGCTCTTACTGTGTGCCATTCTTTAGTGGGCAAACTGATTCACATTTGTTTAGTCACCTTGCATATTTATCTTTCTGTGTCCATTAGGCCTAATAGCATTTGGAATAAAATTATCTGTGAAATCAACAAATGGTAAGCAAGTTCAGTGATTTATTTTCCCTTTGAGTAAACTGGGAACATGGGCACATTTGATTGAGATCCAAATACATGACTGTTTTTTGCTCTCTATAATTTTTCAGAAGCCTCTCTTATCAGGCAGGGAGGGTCCGCTCCTTCTGATGGCATAATTCCCTTCCAGTCCCTAGTGCAGTGGTAACCACCTAATAGGTTCTCAGAAAATCCCCCTTGACAGCACCAACTATGAAAAGCAATGATAATAAAGCAATGATGATATGCATAAGCAATGCTGATAGCTTGGCGACCTCACTGTAGGTTATATACAATTAACATGCTACCATTTCACATTTGCAATGGAATCAACATACATTGTCCCATAAATATCATGAGGTCTAGGAAATATATATATATATTTCCCATGTTCCAGATAAGCTCTGTAAAGCATTTGAGAGTTCCCTGTGTGTTTCTACCTAATTTGTCTACATCTCTGAAAGTGGGTGGGTTCTAAAATGCCTGGGCTTGAAACCTTTGAGTACCATGAAAATAGTAAAAGAGAAACTGCAAGTGTTATTCTTAAACCCTAAAAGGTTTAAAAATAAGTTGCAAACATCCTCAAGAAACTCCCACTCTTGGGGAAATTATTAACTTGTGAGTAATGTGAAGACATTCTTAATAGATTCCCAGTTACATATCCCATGGTCTTCATTGTTTACTCTTTAATTACAGTGGACTCCCAAGTGCATGGAATGGCCCAACAAAAATAATTCCTCTTCTTACTCCCCTTTCTGGCATTTTCCAGAGGGTACAGTGTCCCGAGGGAACTTACTCTGGGCCAGTGGAGGTTGGGAGAAGAAGGGCCAGGGGATGTAGAAGTAGACAGCCATGGCAACTTTGGGTTCCCTCACTATTCTGCAGTGATCTGTCTTTGCAACAGTCTGTGGCATTTGCCCCAAAAAGAAATCTTGATCTTACAGAGTTTTCTCTTTTTCTAATTAGGGGAATCTTAGATCCTGGCATTCAGAGTTTGCCTGTTTCTTTCTGGTGGTGGGCAGTAAGTCAAAATGGCTGAATTCCCAAGCTTTCTGGATCTATGTGAAAGTTCTCAGCCTCTACCCAAGCCTTTTTCACTGCCAAGTGGTGTGATAAAACTTGTGAGAACAGGTTTTCCTTGCGAGGTAGCTGATGCATCTGCATCTACTTCTGGCACAAAACCAAAGTGAAAAAGGACTTGGAGAAACCTTACAGAACATCACAAGGGGCTTAATATGAATTTACTTTGGGAGTTTAATGATTGTTCCAGGGGATATAATTTTTGTTTGACCTTTATTCAAGCACTCCCTATCATAGCACTCACACTTAGCTACAACCCAGCTTAAGTAGCCAGGACCTAATTAAAGGCCACTTTTATTTGGATGAATTATAAGACTTTCCCTGTCCAACATGATCAGCATGCGGCCTAAGAGGTCTTTTTCAACAATGAAACTTCAGTATAATAGAGTCTTAGACCTGTAATTAGTGTCAGAGATTTCAAAGGTCTTTGACATGACATCACTTTTGATGCTAGGAGAAAATTGTTCCATCTATCCAATAAATTCATTGATTCTAATATCGCAGTAAAAATAACACTTTCTACTTTCCATCCTTCCCCTTTAATAAGAAATAGAATCAAAAGGGAAATAGGCATCTTTGGCTTTTCTTTAGAAATCATGAGGGAGACCTGTTGTATTCTGTAGGGGCTGAGGTCTCAGCCTCTGATACTGTCACCATGATCAATTTTAAATTTCGTTTAGTCCTCCACTAAGAACAAAGGAAGCAGTTATGGGGACAGTTCTATGAAAGCTAAACAGCTATGAAAAACCCATAGCTGTTTAGTACATGCTTGGTGGAGAGTCCAAGCAAACCTCAAGATCACTAACCAGTGTAAACATAAAATGCTTTCTTGATCATCTTGTTGAACTCTTAAAACAATATCTTGGGGAAGATGTTGTTATTTCTTATTTTATAGATGAAAAATCAGAATTTTAGTGAGATTAAGTCACTTGCACAAAGTCAGGTAGAAGGTGGATTGAACCCATGTCTTTTGACTCATTGACGATGGAGTAAATTCACCACATCCTTGCTATTCAAAGTATGTCCCATGAACCAGCAGCATCAGCATCCCCTGAGAGTTTGCTAGAAATGGAGAATCTCAGGCACTGAATTTGCATTTTACCCAGATCTCAAGTAATTTGTATGTGCATTAAAATACAAGAAGTACTGCTACCCAACATAACTGTTTCCAGACGAAGGGAAGTTCAGTTGAGGCTCCAAATCCAGAGTGACCTAAGGAGGTAGACGTGTTCCTGAGAGGAATATTATGCAAGCTCACTGTAATTTTGTACAATTTATTTGTAGTTAATCCCCAAACTTAAATCCCTTCAGCCTTTCCAAGTCTAGTGATACAGAATCTCAGCCTCTATGGGGAAGATGGATCTTTGCTCAATACTCTCTTAGAGGAGGAAAGACATTGTTTTCATGTGAATCTTTTTGAAGATCCCTAAATGAAAAAAACACTCATTGCTCCTTTTAATGTTGGGAGTCCTAGCTAATATGGCTTTTTTGAAAGCCTATGTAGTTTAAATACTATTTGTGGTATTCGCAGATAAGCAATATTGATTTTTGTTTGAACAAAAGATAACTGGTAGCGGTAGAGGTTGGGGAAGCGTTGAGAAGAAGAGGATTGCAAAGACCCCTGAGGGAGTAGGGAAGAAAGCTGCCTCTGACCTCATTCACCTGCCAATAAGCATCCTTTACCAAAGAGAGCTGAATAGGCCACTTAGGGCCTGTCTTTAAGATGTCTCTATCTAAATAAAAACACTTCTGTATTCTTTTCACCTTCTATTCTTCCCAATTTCCCTTAAGAGTGGTCAGGAAACCAAATGGCATGATTTCAGATATTGGGATACCCCATAACCTGCTACTACCTGCCATCCTATGCGAAGAATTTCATGAATCAATGTTTTTGCTCAAGAAATACACATTTATATTCTAGAAATATCAGGGTGGTTGATGAAGAGCCGTAGGTTGTACTGCACATATGTGATGATTTGGGGAAAAGATTTCAGTGCTGAAGCTTAACCTCTTTGTTTGGGGCATTGGGACTCAGAAATTCAGACCCTTCATGACAAAATGACCCCTTTTTCTACCTCCCTTTTTGGGTGTCCTAGGTCCAAGAGAAACACACCGTATTGGACATGTGTGATTCTCCTCTTTCTGCACAGGCTGCCCACATCTGGGATGCAAGGCATGATCCAGGCTGCTTAGATAACTCTGTATTGTTAGAGGACAAATGTGTGACAATTTTTAGCATCATCTTTCTCACACTGTGGATGTTTCATTTGATCAATTGTACATGAGTTTGAGCCCCATGTATGTTATTTCATCTTTTTCTGTTCTAGAAACAAATATAGTACCTCTAACCACAATCTGTCTAGACACTAGTCCAACTTGGCCTCTAAGAATCCAAATCCAATGTGCCCTACTCCATTGTTCAAAATCCACCCCAACCGTTGAATTCTCCATTATAAATCTCTAGGTATTCTTTTCTTCAATGTTAACCTAAAGATGAACTCTCTCTTATGTCTTTTGATTTCCAGTTCTGTTTCTGGGATCAGTGACCTCAGCATTTACACAGGGATGATTATTTTGTTCTAACAAATCTATACTCCAAACAGCATCTTTGTATTGGAAAATTAACCTTCAATTCAACATAAAAGCATTTGTTGAATAAGAAGTCTATTAGGCAATCAATGAAGAACATTTAGTTTTTTACAGGAAACTGATACGATTTGGTCTGTATTTCAGAGAGCTTGTTCTTGAAGCAGTGTGAAGAGCAGAGCAAAAATGATTAAAGAAACAGGTTTCTCTCTTTTTCAAGATTTTATTTATTCATGAAAGACAAAAAGAGGCAGAGACATAGGCAGAGGAAGCAGGCTCCTCGCTGGGAGCCTGATGCAGAACCCAATCCCCAGACCCGGGATCACGCCCAGAGCGGAACGCAGACACTTGACTGCTGAGCCACCCAGGCATCCCAAGAAATGGGTTTCAACTTCAGAATGAATGACACTTTTCTCCCTACCCAAACTGTGAGATTTACTAGAAATTGAAATTGCCATATAAGTAGTAAATATTAAAACATTATATAAATGCAATATATAAGAATAGTTTTTTTTTTACATCAGTTCACACATACACACACAAACACACACACAAACACACACACACACAATCTGGGATGGGGGGAAGAGCTCTTAAAGGACCTATTTTGGTTATCCATTACTGAGTGACAAACTACCCCAATACTTAGTGGGTGACAAAGATTTTTTGTTACTTCCCACAATTTGGGCATTTCTCCTTTGCATGATATTGCAGGGGTTCTGGGACAGCTCGACGGTTCAAAATGGCCTCCGCCACATGGCTGGTAGCTATCTGGTAGATCAGCTGGGAGCTTCAGTTCTTTTCCATGTGAGCCAGTCCACATGTCCGCTTGGGCTTCCTACAAATATGGTGGTTGAATTCCAAGGAAGAACCTTCCAAAAAGTAAAAGCAAGGTTAAGACTTCACCTTGGAGGTACACAGTGTAATTCTGCAGCATTATATTAGTCAAGAGAAGCCACTGGGCCATCCTAGATGCAAGGGGGAAGGGTTGGGGAAGGAAATAGTCTCCACCTGTTGATGACAGAATGGCAAGATAGTAGTTCAAAATATCTATAGAATGTTTTAGACACCTTTGAAAATGAAGTACACTACTGTGATGAGTACTGGGTGTTGTATGGAAGTGCTGAATCATTATATTATATGCCTGCCTGAGACTAATATTACACTGTATGTTAACTAAATGGAACTTAAATTTTAAAAAAAATTAAGAAGAAGATTAAAAAATGTAATTTATGATGAAGTTTTTTAAAAGTCCTCTTGCATGGCACTTGAATTGTTCAAAGTGGCAGGAAAAACATTATATCACTTTAAGAAAATAAAGGATAGGATATCTGAGATTTTGAAAGCCCTCTTGTATAGAGGTGTATTCCTATTCAGTGGGTTCGATATATTCCTAATCAGCGTACAGGGTGGAGAAGGGCCAGAGTTCATTTTCACTACCTGAATGAAAGTATTAGTTGGCACAAATGAATGGGGCATCTCAAGTGCATTAACCTAGAGTAGTACATTTTGTGTGCTCCTCCCTGCTAGCAAGAGACTGTCATTGTGGGCTGCACAGGGAGAAAGAGCCAGTCCTTGCCCACCAGCACGTGCCTGCAAGACTTGCATACTTAGGTGTATTCTTGAAATGGGGAATCCCATTAGGATGGAGCACCCAAAAGTCTACCTAGCCATCTACTTCTGAGAGTCCTGGGAAGTTTGGCTAAACCTATCAAGAGCTTCATGGGAACAAATTAACAAATCATTGCTTGATTTACTACAGTGCTTTAAAAATAAACAGTTGGTAGAACCTGGGCTAGGATAAGAGACAGACCACTCTTCTGGGGGCACAAGTCACAGTAGCATGGTCCAATTAAAATGGAGGCTCTCTAGGGAGTGCGGAAGGTTTGGAAGGAGCAGGCAACATCTTGAGCATGTTATCCAGACCTGTGGCTCCCAATTGCATGGCCCCTTGTTATAACAGCTTAGTGTGGGATCAGAAGCTTTATTAGATGACCTTGACCAGGACAGAGAGAACTTTTTCAAGTCCCATGTTGCAATGAACTCTGGCAAGAACTGGGCACTCTGTAAAATAAATTGGTGGTTTTATCAGAGTAAGAGACAGTAATGTGATTTGTCTGTTGGCATGATACAAAACTTACTTGTTTTATCTTATGAAGACAAGGTTGAGTTCCAGCTTCCTTAGAAGTAGCAATACCAATAGCAAGTATTTAACCAGTGTCGAGCAGGTAATTGCATGGTTGGAACAGACAAGTTCACTGGATTTCCAAGTCTCCCCATCTGCCCTCCACTCCCACCTTACACACACATGCCTACGGTTTGAATTGCCTTCAAAGACCCAAGAGACTATAAGCTGCTCCAGAGTCAGAGACATTTCAGGCCAAAGCTTACTACATATTTCCTAAATCAAAACTGCACAGGCTGCATTCATTCAATCTACTACTTGAGAACAGTTGCTTTCCATAGCTAGACACTCAGCAGTTGTAAGTAAGAAACAGGGCTCAAGTGGAAAATATTTGTATAGGGAACAAAAGCAAATGGTGTTGTGTTTGCCAACGACATCTTGGAGAACCAGTGGGTAGTAAAAGAGGGAAAACAAAGAAGCCTGATATTATAATATGCCTTTCTTTCAAGCACACACATACACAAAACCAAAATAAGGCAAGCCCCTTTAAGGGGGAACGTTTCTGGCAGAAATAATTACTCTATACTTATTGCTGTTGGAGTTGTGGCCCAACAGGGGAATAAAAAGGACAAGGCAATGAAGTAGAGCTGCAAGGGGGACCAATGGGCATTGAGTCATTTACAAAGGGCTCAGTTTGTTCTACCTGGAGAAAGGAGTGTATATTTTTAAAATATCACATTTAATTAACACTTGAAGAGAGGAACCTAACGGCTCTCACAGTGATTCTAGGCAGCTTTTGTATGAAACAGATGAAGGGGAAAAAACCTGATTAGGCACTGGCCTTAAGCACAGTTTCCTTGGATTTCCTTTTTCTTCTTTACCATATAATAACATGGCTGAAAATTAGTTCTGACAGCTAATCAGGGTGAGTGGCTCTTTCTTTTCCTGGAGTGGTTAACAAGTACTGTGCATTGTGCCAACACACCATACTACTGAATGGGTGTGGGAAGGAAAGAACTGATTAGTTATTTCATTGCAGCCAGCTCTGTGCCTCCCTACAGTCGAATCAGAGGGATCCTGTGGTTACTGGGGTCTGGTATGTGTCTGAGGGCAGTCTGGGAATGTCAGAATTCAGTTCTGCTAATATGGTGGCTCTCTTCCTCTTTCCCACTGGTCCTCATGCACCCCAACCCCCATCTGTCTCCAACGTCTTTCACTAGTCATTACTTCTGTTTCTGATGGCGTATTGGCGATCGGTACTATTAAGATGGAGTGTTGGACTCTATGTAAGCTGTTGAATGATAAAGCAAGAAGTAACTAAAGACAGAGGAACAAAATCAAATCCTGGCTGGCTCAGAATGAAACAAGTATTCGAGTGTAAAGGTCAGATGTGAAGTAAGATCACCCCAGGTGAGCAAGCAGATGCTTCCCTCGAAAAGGGGTGTCTTTGACTTGGTTGAAGGGAGTTTGCCTCACCAAGAGTTTTGTTTTTCCAGCTTGGAATGTAAAAGGACGATCGTGGCTCAAAGGCCTGCAAGGGAATGGAATGGAAGTAAAGAGCTTTAAGATACTCAGATGAAAGCTCTGCAAAGGGGTACAATGATTGCCCCCACCAATTAAAAATAATAGCTACAGCAAAAGTGGCCAAAGGGGTGGTATCTGGGCCAAACACAGCCCACGGATTCCATGACACCTGCCCTGGAGCTGATCTCATTTGAAATCCTGAAGAGTATCCCTGAAACTACAGTTTCTGACATGTCCCCTTCCTAGGGGAAGGAACCAAGGGAACGGGTTCTGGGTTTAATGGGCAACATGACAAGCCAAGACCTGAACTGTGGTATCTCTGACTAAGTTGAGAGTAGCCATGTCCACATCAATGAGCTGGGGTGCTTGATCATGCCCTGCTGAGCTCTTGGCTTGGCTTCTGGAAGGTCTTCCTTTTAGGTCATCCTTTGAAGGAGGTGTGGGCACTCATATTTTCCAGGCCATTTTTCTTTGGCCTTTAGGAAGGAAGTACCCCTGAAACAAGAGTGAATCTTTCTTAGCACAAATGTCCTGGCATTTCAGGGCTCTGTTTTGCTGTGTCCATGTTAGAAGATAAAAGAAAAAAGGAAAAAAAAAAAACAAAAAAACCCGTCTTCAAAATTGCTTTAAAAATGCATTGGCTGTATTTTGGTTGGATGGACACTTGTCCTGTTTTTTTTTTTTTTTTATTGTGTTCAAACATATATAACAGAAAACTTATATTTTATTCATTTTAATAATGTACAATTCAGTGGCATCAAGTACAATCATAATGTTGTGCAACCACCATGACTATCTAGTTCCAGTACTTTGTCATCACCCTAACAGGAACTTGTCCCCATTAGCAGTCACTCCTCATTCTCACCTCCTCCACTCCTGGCAACCACTCATCTGCTTTTTGTCTCCATGGATTTGCTTCTCCTGGATCTTTCACATAAATGGAATTATGCAATATGTGGTCTTTTGTGTGTGGCTTCTCTCGCTTAGTATATTGTTCTCAAGGTTCAACCATGTTGTAGCACATCTCAGTACTTCATTCCTTTTATGGGTGAATAATATTCCATTGCATGGATAGACCCCATTGGGTTACCCATTCATCAGGTGATAGACGTTGGGTTCTTCCCACCTTTTGCATATTGTGAATAGTGCTACTGTAAACATTGGTGTGCAAGATTTTGTTTGGATGTATTTTTTCAGTTCCTTTGAGTACATGTCAACAGAGGAATTGTAGGTCGTATGACAGTTCTATGTTTTCCTTTGTCAAGGACTGCTCACCTGTTTTCCATAGAGGCTGCACCATTTTGCATTCCCACCAGCAATGTATAAAGGTTTCAATTTCTCCACATTTTCACCAACACTTGCTATTTTTCTGTATACTTATTGCCATCCTAGTGGCTATGAAGCGATATCTTGCTGTGGCTTTGATTTGCATTTTCCTAATGTGACTAAGGATGGAGAACATCTTTTCATGTGCTTATTGGCCATTTGTATATCTTCTTTGGGGAAATCACCGTTCAAGGCCTTTGCTTATTTTTTTAAATTTTATTCATTTATTTATTTATTTGAGAAAAAGAGAGAGCACATGAGTAGGGGGAAGGGCAGAGGCAGAGGGAGAAAGGGGTTCCGTGAGAGCCCAATGTGTGGCTCGATCCCAGGACCCTGGGATCATGACTTGAGTGGAAGGCAGACAGATGCTCAGCTGACTGAGCCACCCAGGAGCTCCTTTGCTTATCTTTAAATTGAATTGCTTTTGCTTTTGTGTTATTGACTTGTAAGGGTTCTTGAAATATTCTGAATATTAGACTCTTACCAATTTGTGATTTACAAGTATTTTCTCCCATTCTGTGAATTGCCTATTTACTCTCTTGACTGTCCTTTAAAGAAAAAAGATTTTATTATTTATTCAGCAGAGACAGAGAGACAGAGGCAGAGACATAGGCAGAGGGAAAAGCAGGCTCCCTGCGGGGAGCTCGATGTGGGACTCGAACTCAGGACTCCAGGATCACGACCTGAGTCAAAGGCAGATGCTCAACCACTGAGCCACCCAAGTGCCCCAACTGTCTTATTTTTAAAGAAAAGATACCACACTAAGCATTTAGATGCTTTGGGGAAAGGAGTACCAAATAGGATAGCAATAACCTTAACATTTCTGACCTAAGGGAAGTCTCCTTGCTGTCATTTTTTTTTTCTTTCATGTGCTCTGGTAGGTAGCCCTCATCCCAAAGTCTCCCTGAAATAATTACAGCCACAATTAGCTGTGTAAAGATTCCATGTTTTAGATGTGGTGCTGGATGCCTCAACTGCATTTTCCTCTATCCTTGCGGCTAGTGTGCAACATAAGAGTTATTAACTCCATTTTACAGATGAGGGAAAGTAAGGTGCAGATATGTTAATGAATGACTGAAGGTCCCCAGGCTTGCAAGCAGCAGAGACAGGATCCAAACCCAGGCCCGACAGACCTCTGCCTACTTACCTACAGGTTCATTAAATTTTGTTCTGGGAAGATTTGGGGCCTCCAATGTGGGTGTTTCTGGGGTCAAGCTCACTAGAATCAGGAGAATCAGTAGCAGGGTTGGGTTCCAGGGGCCAGCACCCACTCCTAACAGAGCAACTCTCCTTTGATCTTCTTTATAATTTGGGGCTCAAGTGTAGGACTTAAAAAAAAAAAAAGAGGCTTCCAGTGCTTTAAAAAATGTTTGAAAACCACTGTTAGTTCATGCTGCTTCATGGAAGAAAATCCCAAAGTTCTTATAACTTCTTGTAATATAGAAGTTTGAAGAAAAGTCAGTTCTAAATGCGGAGCTGCTGTTTGGCGGGTATGAGGTTTCAGTTATGCTAAGTGAGTAGTTCCAGAGATTTGCTGTATCGCAAAGGGCCTATAGTTAACAATATGGTATTGCACAGCATAATTTTAATATGGTATTAAAATTTGTTAAGAAAGTAGATCCCACGATAAATGTTTTTACCACACACACACACACACACAGCCACTAAAAAAGCCTAAGGAACATGAGAAAACTTGGGGGGAACATGGGTAAGTCTATTACATTGATTGCAGTAAGGGTGTCACAAATTCTTGTGTGTGTTCAAACTCACCCAACTGTATATATTAAATATGTGCAGTTTGTTGTATATCAATTATACTTTAATCAAGCTATTTTGCTTTTAGATTTTATTTATTTATTTGAGAGAGAGAAAGCACAAGCAGAGGGAGGGACAGAGGGAGAAGTAGGCTCCCCACTGAGCAGGGAGCCTGACATGGGGCTTGATCTCAGGACCCTGGGATCATAACCTGAGCCGAACGCAGATGCGTCACTGACTGAGCCACCCAGGTGCTCCCCCAATTTAGCTCTTTTTTAAAAGGAAAACCAGTTCTTAGCTTTACTGATAGAAACCTGTTGTGTTATATTTGCACCCCACCCCCTCCACACACACACTCACATGCACTCCCTCCGTCGTGCTATTCCTGCACATTCCATTCCAGGTGGGCGATGCTAGCTCTGGAGAGAGTTGCCTCTGAAGTCCTACTCACAATACAAGAAAGAAAGAAAGAAAGAAAGAAAGAAAGAAAGAAAGAAAGAAAGAAGCTTTTGCCAGCAACCACACCCACACTACTTCCTGGCAACCAAGACTGTCACCACTCATCAGTCAGGTATGCGGCCGGCTCACCTTTGATGGCATCCTCGAAGCCAAACAGCCTCAGAGACTCTCCAAACCAAAGACACCTATCTGTTCTTTTATTTTTCAATCAGCAACATGAGTTACCATCAATCCTCAAGGGAGTCCTTGGCTCTTCATCATTCATCCCTAGTCTCACGATGGTCGTATTCAGGAAGAGAGCCGTTGTGCCAAAAACACACGGATCTGAAGCCAAATCATAAGAAAAATAGCTTGCAGGTGATTGTCTTCCCAGGCTGATAACTAGCTTGGAGGAAGAGGTGGCTGTGTGGCCGGGGACGGGATCACGAGGCTGCCCGTGCCCACTTGCACTTCTGATCACCTAGACAGAGCTGGGTGCTACTCTGGGCCTGGAAATCCCCCGTGCACCAAGGTTAGGTTTGGTCACCAGCTCTGCATTCTGCTTCTTGGAAGACTCCAGTAGCCCCCAGGGGAGTTGTCCCACATTAGAGTCGGCATCCCATGGTCATCACTCCGTGGAGATGCAGACCTCCAGAGATGGTGAGGGGACTCATCGTGACTGGGCGGGGACCGGGTTTGTACAGCTCTTAAGAACTGCATGCATCTTGGGTTTCTGAAACTTTACTTTGGGGGCCAATAAATTGTTGCCAAGGTATCTGCTCAATCACAGTTCTGGTGTGGAACCACGGAAAGAGGTTTAATGCTACTGAGTGCTTTGGTCAGAGACAGGGAAGGGGTAAGGGGAGAATTTCCTGCATATTAGAGAAATTGAGATCCAAAAGTAGAACGCCTTTTCATCTTCCAGTTGGGGGGTTTCTCCAACTTACATATCTTGTTCCCTTTTGTTTTCAAAATGTACTCAACTGAGTATTCATTATCAAACTCCTATGGGGTGAATGTGCTTCCTGGCCCCCTTAGGTGTTGACCATGAGCACTTCGGCCCAAGCAACCTGAGAACAGAAACTGTGGAGCAAGCAGGTGTCAGCAGGATGTGTCTTCCAAAATGGCAAAAGACCTTCCCCACTTCCAAACCCTTTTCCCCTGATGACTTGCCCAGGTACCACTCTGATGTAGCCAAAACTGTTCTAAACTTTAAACCACTGAAATCACTCACAGGTTCAGCCAATCAATATGGTGCCATTGCTGCCAGAAGGCCCCTGGTAAAGTACACACGGTGTCGCAGGCTCCGCTGCAGAGTGACCCAAAAAGGGGTTCCCCCCCCCACACCACGTGAACCCAATGAGGTACAGATTAGAGCAAGGCCAGGTTCGATCTGCTGCTTGCTGCTTTGGTGCACACACCCATGCTGGGCTGTGCCCGACTCACTTATCCAGGTAGGAGGCGGCAGTGGGTCTCCAGGCTCCAGCCACAGGAATACAGTGAGTCATCCTGGAAACACGACATGCCCTGAGGTTGAGAAGGGGCCTCTTTGTCTCCATCCTTGTTCCTTTCAAAGCAGAGCAGATGACCTCTCATTTATTGTCTTCTTTACAATCAGGAAAAATTCTTCCTATATCCCGAGGAAGAATCAATGAAGAGCCATCTGTTATAGCCTGGCCTGTCTTGCTTCCCAGTGTCCCAGGTGTTTATACAGTGTAGTATCTAGGTTTTTGTGACAAAATTTCTAGGTGGCAGTGACAGGATAGAGAGAAAAGGTACCCCACTACACGCACACGCACACACGCAAGCTGATGGTGAATCACTGACCACTGTGTTGTGCCCTTCAGTCAAGCCCAACAGTTATCTCTACTCTCTATTTAACCAGATATGAGATTAGTTGATAGGCCTTTGGGAAATGGAAAGCCACCTGAAGACATACAAGAGAGAGGAGATGAGATTTGGTGGGGTAGCCTGGAGTCCCTGGAAGGAAGGCAGTACAATGAGGTGCTGATGTAAACCCTCTAGATCTAGAGATGGTGTGGCCTTGGAGTTAGATCTTCCTATTGAACCCAGCTAGCAAATCTCAGGGATCCTGGGTCAGAAAACCAATGGGGTGATGTAGAATGATCTCCGGAATACTTTTCTCTTGGGACTGACAAGATTTCAAAGAGCAAGAAATAGCAAATTTATGCTTGAGGATATGTCTTATATGAAATGAAAAAAAAAAAAAAAAAAAAAGCCCTCCTTGGTCTGAAATATAGATTGTAGGCAGCATTTCAAAATAATCACAGGACCCAATTGAACACAATGGGTTAGATATACAAAATATGGTTAGTACATGCATACTTTTTATTTTTCAAATTGTAGCATGCCAAATTAATTTCTATAACAAACGGAGAAAGAAATTGGATTTTCTGACTAATTATGCTTATTGATTTTTCAAAGTCATGCCTTAAAACAAAGAAAAATGGTGAAGGCTTAAAATTGCAATAGGACTATATGAAGAACCTATATTTGAAATAATGTATTATTTCTATTTTGACAATACCTATCATTCTTCTTATCAATGAGCAGATCAAGGCTCCTACCTTCAGGACACAGTGCCCTGTGCTTATGCTGGGATATAGACAGTTCTAGATGTATTTAGGATTCAAGGAATAGGCTCCCTTACCTAGGATCAACTTGCTGGAGCTTAAGAAGTTTCTATGAAGCAGAGGTGCCTGAGTGATGCAATCGGTTGAGCTTCCAACTCTTGATTTCTGTTCAGGTCATGAATTCAGGGTCATAGGAACAAGTCAGTTGAGCTCTGCATTGGCTCTGCACTGAACATGGTGTCTGCTTAAGATTCTTTCTCTCCCTCTCCTTATGTCATCCCCTTGCTTATGCACTTATTTTCTCACTCAAAAAAATAAAATAAAGAGGTTTCTAGGAAGTAAATTATCCATGTTCTTTCACCCTCCCAATTATATAAATCATCTGTGGTGAATAGCAAAATGTATAGTTGGAGGTCATGTGATGCTTGATGCTTTTTTTTTGATGCCCCAGTAACAATTTTACCTTGGGACCAAGAGTCATACCTGACCTAAGTCTCATTGTTAATCATGAACCAAGACATCCAATTTAAACAATTCTTTTTGTTTTTATTTTGTCAGGAGGGAAAATGGCACAGTTGTTAATGAGACAGGAATTCAAAAATAATATATATACACCTCTTTCGAGGTATAAGACTGAAAAGGCGCAATTTCTAACAGATTGTTTAGCTTATTGAAAATACACATTTTCAAGAGAAGACAGAGAAAAGGAAACCGCATTCCAAGAGTTTCACTTCATATGTCAAAAACCTGGTGACACATCTACACCCCTACCCACAGCCCCATGCCCTCCATTTCCCCATCCTCTGACAAAGGTCATGCTTCTGAGCAGTGCTCACCCTGTAATCAAGCTGAGATGGTTTTACCCAATACTGCAATTGCCTTGGTGGCTCCCTATTCCCACTCCACCTTATTAGACAACACAGATACATAAATCTCTGTCACTGCAGAAGGTTCTGTTGAATAGTGCTGAGCTAGAGGATATTTCCTGCAATTACCTAGAACTAACATCTTTTAAAGCAGCACCCTAGTCATCACCAGTTGGCCGGGCAAACATGTGATGGGCCTGCCATCTCAGTGAGCACACAGAGTGTGCTGGTTCAGCAAAGCCACAGCGAACACTTTTGTTTCCAGAGTTCACATTTCCTGATGCATCAGGCTTCTGGAGCTGTGCCCTCACTCTTCCTAGATCCCACAAATTTATAAACAGTGTTGGCAGTCAATGGAAAATAGGGACATGGCATAAGAAACATTGCACCTGACAGCAAGAAAAGACAATCTGACCCCTTTTAAATTGTGTCCAAAAGGCATGAGGTCACATTAATTTTGTTCCCATGTGTAGATTTCCCCTGATGCACAGCATAGCAGAGAAGATGACTGGATCTAACTGAGTTAGAGTTGAGGGAGGACATGCTGGAGGAAGAGTACTTTTGGAAAGTGCAGCTTTATGTCAATTGCATGCCTACCACAAGCATCAGATGGATGCAGCAACGGGGCTTCTCTTCTTATAAAGGTGGCCAAGATCATGGAGAAGACAGCCATTTGCCCCCAGGGGCAGAGGCAAGTTAGAAACAGAAACAAACTACCTGTCGATTTGATGATTCACTGCTGAAAGATCTAATTGTGAGCACAGGGATTTACTCATTTTATAAAATGTTAGTGAGCACCTCCTATGGTCTCTACTCTTGAGTCATCCACGGTCTAGTGGAGGAATTTAATATGTACACTGATTCTTAAAGTATAATGTAATAAATGATTATTTGTGAAGTCAGTGGTGAGGATGATGATGATGATTAATGTTTACTGAGACCTGTTCAAGTGGCAAGCACTTTTCTAAGTGCTTTACATGAAAGAGTACAAACATAGATGCTGGAAGGATCCCTAGGTGAAATATAACACACTATTTTTCAAAATTTCTGGGAAATTTAACATAGAAACAAAGCAAAACTTTCATAAGTTATTTGGAAAGAGAACAGTAGAGCAGTTTAGATAATGGTTTTTATTTTTTTCAAATAACTTTTTATTTTGGAATTATTTAACATTTATGGAATAGTTGCAAAGAAAGTATCTGGAGCCCCCAGATGATAGTGGGTTTCTGACTCAAATAGGAATGACTTTAAGTCCTAATTCTGCTATTTGTTATCATGTCCTTAGACAAGTTATTTAGCCACCCATATACTTAGATGTGGCTTCTCGAATTATAAAATGGCATGATAATACTTGCTTTAGAGGTCTGGAGGAAAGAAAAAATTATAGCATACCTGTGAAATGCTTGGTACCCGCTTGGGCCACTGATGTGCATAATAAACATTAGCACTTACTATTATTTATATGGTTGCTATATTTGTTTTAAGAAACTAATGAAAATCATATGTTACAATAATTTTAAATGTCCAATGTCTAGCAATTATAGTTTTAGCTTTCCAAAGGATAAGTTCTACGTCCTTCCTTATCTTTCTCCTTTCCTTAGGCAGTTGAAGGCACTCTTAATTCTAACCTCCACCCAGGCTCAGTCCACACCAGGTTAAATGGATCCACCATCTTCATGTCTCACATTGTCAGGAAGCTCTTCCCACCTAAAAAAAAAAAAAAAAAAAAAAAAAAAAAAAAAATGGAGGGAAGATGGAATGGGTGTACTCATTGCCTTAGACAGTTCAGATTGCTGTTAACAAAAATACCAGGTGGCTTAACCAACAGACATGTATTTCTCACAGTTCTGGAGCTGGAAGTCCAAGATCATGGTGCCAGCAGATCCAGTGTCTGGTTAGAGCTGACTTCCTGGTTTCCAGAAGGTGATCTTCTCATTGTCTCTTCACCTGACAGGGAGCAGAGAAAGGAAAAAATTCTCTCCAGTCTCTTCTTTTATAAGAGCTCCAATTCCATCATAAGGGCTCTATCCTCATGACTTAATTATCTTTCAAAGGCTCCCATATGGGGCAGCCTGGGTGGCTCAGTGGTTTAAGCATTGCTTTCAGTCCAGGGTCTGATCCTGGAGGCCCAGGATTGAGTCCCAGGTCAGGGTCCCTGCATGGAGCCTGCTTCTCCCTCTGCCTGTGTCTCTGCCTCTCTCTCTGTGTCTCTCATGGATAAATAAATTAAATCTTAAAAACAAACAAACAAAGGCTCCCATCTCTGAATACCATCGCCTTTGGGATTGGGGTTTCAATATGTGAATTTTGGCGTTGAGTCCATAGCACCCATCCAGGATGAGAGGCTGGAATGTCCTTTTGTGGTCTGTTCAAAGGAAGCTCACTGAGGAGGCTCACAAAGCACTCTCTCAGGAACTCTGGGCATGGATACCAGACTCTCTTCTATGTGGGGCTGGTGAAGGATCCATAATTCAGCTTCCCAGGGTCACCCTGCTGAGCTGGGAATGAGGTGGAAGGGCAGAGAACTGGGGGGGCTAAGCAGTGTCTCCTCTTTCCTTCCCTGTCTGTGAACTCTGAGGTACCTAGGGCCATTTCTCTACCTCCCAAACACAGACAACTCCCAGGACTCCCCCCACAGGCCTCTGTGTGGCTTATTAGGGTTATGCACGTTGACCTTCATCATTAACCAATAGTCCTACTTCCTGATTTCTTTAGAAAAAAATATTTCTTTCTAGATAATATCTGGGCTATGCATTCAAAATCTGTTTTCTCAACCTTCAAAATTTAGTAAACAGTCAGGCACACTTGAATTGTTTCTATATTTCTCTCTGCTACCAGGAGATATTTCTTGCACAGGGGCCATGCTAATCTTCTCTGCATTATTCCAATTTTAGTATTTGTGCTGCCAAGAGGAGTGCTAGAAGACAATTTGATTATCACTTAGCACTCCCCTTGATTAAAACAAAGACACCAGCTCAATACTGTTTGCTTTTCCTCCTACCCTCCCTTGCCCACACAAACCTGCCCCTTCCCCAACACATGTGCATTCGCAATCTCTCTCTCTGTTTCTCTCTCAGAGCGAGAGGTAGTGATAATTCACAAACATTGGACTTTAGGTCAATTTCAGTTGCTCTTTTCAATTCCTAACAAACTTAGCAGGGGCATTGGGAAATTATAGGTCATTACAGTCTGAATGGAAAGCCCCAGGTCAAGGGTAACAACTTCTCTTTAGTTTAAAAATTAATGTTGCCCTTAAGAGAATTTTGAAATACGTTTGAAAATCATTCCCATCAAAGTTTTTTGGAAAGAATTCAGGCTGCTTGCAAAGGAGGGCCTGTTGATTAATTCAGCACCTCTATCATGCCACTCCCATAAAATATGCAGCAAAAGTTGTTATTACAAATGTACTTCCTGGTGGTAAGGTCCTTGTGGTCCAGATGGGCATTCTGATCAGGTGGTGGCTGTGAGCACAGGCACTTTGCAAGTACTTTCTATGATAAGGCCTAATGCTTATTGAGTACTTACCACCTTATAGGCTCTATCCTCAGAACTTTGCAAAGACTGTTTCATTTCACTTGCACGGCAGCACTATGAATTGTCCACTATTATTAACCCTACTTTATAGCTGAAGAAACTGAGACACAGAAAGTTTCGTTAACTTGTTCATGGGCATACAGGTGGGAAGAAACCAGGATTTGAAGTAGGGCACACTAATTTTGATGCTCACACTCTTGGCCACCGTACGAAGATATTATGCCACACTTTGCTTTGGAGGCCACACTTCTTTAGAAGCCAACCTTTGACTGCAGGCAGGCAGGCAGGCAGCCTCACCAAAATAACAGAAAGCAAATTGAGAGCCATTGAAATCATCCAGCAGCTTGCAGACATTTCCTCTGTCATCCTCTTCCTCGTAACGTCCCCACAATGATGTCTCCGATGGCAGACAACAGGACAATAGCAGTGCCAGGACGAAGGGGTGGATTTTTCTCTTTGGCCCTGGATCCCAGGGCTTCTAGACCCAGTACATTCTCTCTGAGCTCCTGAGCCAGTCTTCACCTTCAAAGTTATAGCCAGATCAATGGAACCAGAGATGCTCACACTAACGCCACTAATGAGCCAAAAAACTATGTAAAAACTCTTTTTACATTACTACTATGATGGGGGAGAAGATCATTACACCTTCAGTGAAGTAATTATTGTTTCCAAAAACATGTAAAAAAAAGTTAGCTTCCCAGCACTTCAAGTAAGTTCATTGGCAAGGAGGCCTTATGGTTTAGGACAGCCTTGAAGACAAGTGGCTATGTTTCATTTATTCCCTATTAGGACTTTCCCAAATCCTTTTATCAAGATTCCTTCTGATTCTTGGAAAATGGACAGAGAAAGGAAATCGGTAGAATATCATGGACAAAAGTTTAGACCTCTTTAAGACAAGTACACAAAGAAAGGGCTGGTGTCAAAGAAGACGGCCAGAAGGAGACATTTCCTCCAATCAGCTGAGAACCAGCTCTACTTCTGTCTCCAGGAGCTCACAGTCCATAAAACATTCTTATCCAGAGCAGGCCATGTTTCAAAGAAATCTACTTTTATTGAAGGTAAGAGAGAGAAGCTAAGTTTATTTTGCATTGGTGTGTGATTTATTTTGGATGCCAATACATAATTGGATTAACTTTCAGTAGCCCCAAATGTCACGAACATTCTGGAGGAGAATGGTGGAAATTGCTTAGTGATCATAGAGGCACCTCCACCAACGGGATAATGTGAAGCAATTCCAGTTGAATAATTAATTTGTAATAATTTAGACTTCTTGGCATGTAGAAAATGCCAAGGAGGCCAACAGATTTGACCTTAAACTTCAGCTAATCTGGTAAACAAGTATTCTGTGAGGTTTCATTTAATTTTCATACAATTTGAGAATGGCATTTCTATTCAGAGGGCAGCTGAGTAAATGATTAGCCGAAACAACTCCTTTTGGTCAAATGACTCAACTCTGCAATAAGCAATCTGGCAGTTCTTTTCTTTTCTTTTCTTTTCTTTTCTTTTCTTTTCTTTTCTTTTCTTTTCTTTTCTTTTCTTTTCTTTTCCTTCCCTTCCCTTCCCTTCCCTTCCCTTCCCTTCCCTTCCCTTCCCTTCCCTTCCCTTCCCTTCCCTTCCCTTTCCTTTCCTTTCCTTTCCTTTCCTTTCCTTTCCTTTCCTTTCCTTTCCTTTTTTAAAGTTAGTTTTTTTTTTTTTTTTTTTAAAAAGCATGGCAACCTTTCCCTCACTTTTATGAAACACTGCCCTATGTTTCCAGGCAGAAAAGCAAAAACTTTCAAAAGGTCATGTGATGTCATCTCAGTCATGTAGAAATAAGAAAACCAACTAACAAGCAAAAAGGATGTATCTGATAACAATCTTTGGCAGCATGTCTTAAAGCAGAAAATATAAATATGCATACATATATATGTAATGCTAAGAGGATTTCACCTTGAAACTTCATAGCTGTAATTCCATAATAAAGACCACTTGTTTGTTTGGAGCTAGATTATCCTTAGAGCTGGGTTTTACAAGAAATCAGATCCTGTTTCATTATAGGAGGCATTGTCAGTATATCATCCCTGAATACAAGTTTGAACAGATGTAGTAAGAGGCAAATAAAGCCTTTTCCTCATCCCAGGCCAGAGGAGTTAGTGCACACAAACACAGACTGGGATCCTGAAGTTCGTGCATAAGACTTTGGGGGAGAATATATCCTCCTCCTACAGGATCATGACCTGTCCCACACAGGGAACATTGAATTCTTCTGACTTCTGTCAAGCAATACTCCTCAACTGGGGGTGATATTCTCCCCAAGGGGCTTTTGGAAATGTCTGGAGATATTTTCATCCTTCTGGGAGCTCCAGGTCCACTGGATAAAGAAAGCACATCAAAGAGGCACTACAAACTCTGAAGAAATTAATTTATTACTGGAACCATAGCTTACAAAAGTCAAGCCAGGACCTGAGTGCTAAACCTAAACAGAGTGATTGATTAAAATGAAAGATTTAAATAAGACTCAGAGACTCTTAAGATAATAACCAAAATATCTAAGATACAAAAGAAAAAAAAAATCACTGGCCACACCAAAAACCAGGAAAAGCAGAACTTGAATGAAAAAAATGGTCATCAAGTGACACCAACAACAGAGATGAAACAGATACTGGAATTATCTGACAAGGATCCTATAGAGTTATTGTAAAAATGCTTTAACGAATTTGCAATTCTCCTAAAAAATGAAAAATAGAAAATATCAACAAGGAAATAGAAATTAATAAAAAGAACCAAGATGAAATTATAAACCTGAAAGACACAATAACAGAATTTTTTTAAAAATCACACACACCTCATTGGATGAGCTCAATAATAAAGTGGTGATAACAGAGGATATAATTGATGAACTTAGAATGTACTCAATATGAAAAACAGAAAACAGACTAGAAAAAGTATAAACAGAGCCTCAGGGAACTGTAACAAAATCCCCAAATTTATATCATGGGAGTCCCAGAAGGAGAATGGAAAGAAGAGTTGGAATGAAAGAGTATATTCAAAAAGAATAATGGCTGAAAATTTCTCAAGTTTGGTGAAAGACATTTAAGAAATTGAACAATCTCCAAAGATGATAAGTCCAAAAACATCGATGCCACAGCACATCATAATTACACTTCTGAAAACTAGAGACAAGATCATCAAAACAACTAGAGAGAAACAACACATCAACCATAAGGAACATAAATTCAAATAAAAACAGATTTCTCATCTGAAATCATGAAGGCCAGAGGGAAGTTGCACATTTTTCAAGTGCCGAAAGACAAAAACTGTCAACGGTAAATTCTATATCTTACAAAAGTCTTCAAGAATGAAAGGGCAATAAAGACATTCTCAGATGAAGGAAAACTTAATGAATCTTGCTGCTAGCAGAATTGTCTTTAAAAAATGGCTAAGGGAAATATAGTTTACCCTTGCAAAATACCAGTTTAAACTTCCTAAATCAGCTTAAATGTGGATTTTTTTTTTAAAGAGTTGACAGCAAAAGCCACAAAGTGTTTATTTGCAACTGTGTACCTGAGTCTCTACAGGATCAGATCAAAGAGGACTGATGCAGAGGCCCCACCTGCTGCCCTCTGAGTACCCAGGAAGGCCTAACAAGGGTATCAGCAGCTCCTGGGGATTTCAGGACCAGGGAGATCTGCAGGTTTCCCTGTGTGCCAACAGGATGGTTGGGTTGAGTGCTTTGTACTGGCAGGAGGGAGGCTAGGCTAAACAAAGGAACAGCCCAGAGGGCAGGCACCACATTGTATAGGAAGTCTGAGCCCTTGATGCCTCTGCCCCTTATCTTCCATGAACTAGTCTCTGAAAGCTGCAGGGGCAGCTGGGAGCTTCAGACCCCTGCTGGGCTGGCCATAGATCTCCCGCCATGTGCTGCCCTGGCTCTATGGCCTCCTGGAACCTCGGGAACTCGTGAGTAGCCACAACTGCCAATGGCTACGGGCTGGTGGTCTACTTCTGGGTAGATGGGGCAACTGTAGTTGTAGTACACTGTAGTGTACTTCCAGACCTCTGTTGCCACCTGTGGGCCCAACAACAGCTGATTCTACCAAGCTAAGGCCAGCAGGCAGAGGAATGTCACCATTGTGGGCCAGGCCCAGCCTCACTGCTGCCCCTTTGGCTGGCCCAGCCTACCTATACACAGAATTTTTTCAACAACTATATAACTAGTACTATAAACGCATTTTCTCTTCCTTATGATGTTCTTAACATGTTTTCTCTAGCTTGCTTTATTGTAAGAACACCACATATAAGACATATATAGAATACTTGTTAGTTGACAGTTATGTTGTTGGTAAGGCTTCCAGTCAATAGTCAGTTATTAGTAGTTAAGCTTTTGGAGTGTCAAACACTACATGCAGACTATACAGGGGATTGCTGTTTCTAACTTCAGCATTGTTCAAGGATCAACTGTACTTCACGATGAAAGGTAATGATAACAGAAGGAAACTCGAAGCATTGGAAAGGATGAAAGAACAATGTAAGGAGCAAAAGTATAGTACACACAATAGACTAACTCTTCTCATGAGCTTTCCAAATTGTATTTAATGAGTAGAACAAAAATTACACCATCTGATGCTTATGATATTTAAAAGAGGGAAAAGCAAAGAGACTAAAGTGGAAGCCAGGAGCCCACACTTCATTTCAAATGGTAAAATGTTAATGCCAATAGACTCTAGGAAGTCACGTGCATATACTGGCATTCCCAGAGCAACCACTAAGAAAACTACACAAACAGATACACTCAAAACCACTATAATTCAATCAAGATAGAACACTAAAATGTGTTCAAACTAATACATTGGAAGGCAAGAAAGGAGGAACAGAGGTACAAGAAATAGAGGAGACAAAGAATAACAAATAATTACATAGTAGACAACTACCTTAAATGTAAATGGTCTAAATATACCAATTAAAGGACAGAGATTGAAAAAAAAAAAAAGAAAGAGAAATTGGCATAGTGAGTTAAAAAAATAAAAACAACCCCCACAACCCATCAATGTTGTTTACAAGAAACTTATTTTAATTTCAACAAAATAGATCAGCAACAAATGGCTTAAGAAATATGTCCTATGTTAGTATCAATTTACGAAAAGAAGGAATTGTAATATTAATATTTACAAGAAATTCACTTTAATTTCAACAAAATAGATCAGTAACAAAAGGATTAAAAAATATGCTATGTTAGTATCAATTTAAAAAAAGAAGGAATTGTAATATTAATATTAGGTGAGGTAGACTTTATCTGAACAAAAAAAACTTACTAGAAGCATAAAAAGATATTACATAATGATAAAAGGATTACTCACCAGTGGGACATAGCAGTCCTAAAGATGTATGCACCAAACAATAGTCTCAAATACACACAGAAAAATTTGATAGAGCTGTAAAGAGAAATACTTGAATCCATAATTATTATTGGGGGTGTCAATACCTTCGTTCAGCAAATGATATAATTATTAGATAGAAAACCAGCAAATCAAAGAGTGGTTTATGTATTTAACTGTACATGAATCCTACATATTTCTATACAGACTGCCAAAATAAAATAACCAGAGCTTAACTGCTGATCTTAGGGTGAAGTACCCACGAGAGCAGAAATTCACATGAGAATTTCAAAAGATTGAAACTAGAATGTACTGCTGGTCAGCACTGAGTGTGTTTCTTAATTGTGCCGATTAATTCAGGGTGTAAAAATCTGTTGAAAATATCTGAGTTCTCTTATGAGAAACTGAGCATGTCTGATTAACACGGTATTTGCAAAAAATGTGAAATCTGACTCAGAGGCTGAAAAGGCCATTTCTAGGAAGATGTTTTCTCTTTAATAACTTCATCAGACCTCATATAATCAAGTGACAAGCTAATTCAAGCAAGAAAAAAATCACCTGAAAATTCTAGAACTTGGGTACAAAACAAAAACAACTCAAGAAAGAGTGAGAGCTCGCTGGCCTGATTAAGAGCGTTGTATTCTAGTCACTGCTCCCCCACTAATAGCTCTGTGATTTGGGGTAAGTCCTTTAACTCCTCTGAACTTTAATTTTCTTCTCTGAAAGATGAAGAGGTTGAATTAACTGACCTCAAACGGTTCTTTCCCGCTTTGAACTTCTACAACAATGTGTCAATTTCATGCTTGTAAACAGGAAGAGTTCTTTGGCCTCTCCACTAAAAATGGATCTTCAAAAAACTGCCAAAGGACAACTTTGCTCCTCTGAGTGAATCTGAGAAGATCAGCACTGAACACTGTATTCCTGTGAAAACCAACCCCAAGAGCAAAGAGCAAAGCAGGTTTGAATGAGGTTTCCTGGTGCAACAGACAAAGTGGTGGGCCAGGAAAGTTCTCAAAGAAGATAGATGCCTCTGCCTTTTAGAGTTGGCTTGGTTTGGTGGCTGGAAACCCACCCATGTTCTCACCAAAGAGATTTCAGAAGGGGCCTTCCATGAATGTTCTGGTTTTTAAAAAGCAGAGTAGTCACAGTGACCTCTGAGAAAAGCAAATGTTCTGAGGTGTGTCATCAATAACCCAATGGGTGAAACGCTTCATTCTAACTCATAGCTGCATGTACAACAAATGGACAAAGGCTCGTAGGGATACAAAAGCCACTGAAAATAAGAGCCTATTTCCCCTGAACCTTGACTCCAATTGGATGTCACACACACATTTAATTATTTCCAGAATCACTTACCTTTTACTGAGGAGAGGTCCTTTAAAAGTCACTGAGGTATACTGGGTCAGAAGCAGCAGGGGTTTTAGGGAAATGAAAACAGCTCTGAGTGACAAGGATGGTAATTATCAGGAAACCCAAGGATTAGAGAGCTCCCTAGTTCGATATTAAGAATACCATAATACCAAAATTGATCCTTGCCAACAGATCTTTACCAACATCTGGTATTTACCTGCAACCATGAATAGTTCTGAGGTTCCAGAGGTGTATCAGACTCCCTAGGAGGAGCTCACCTAGGAGGAGATACACCAGTTAGCATTCCAGCAGGAAAAGTTAGCCCATTCAGATGGAAATTTAATGATGGGACTATTTACTGAAGTATGGGCAAAGTTAAGAGAACCTATAAAGTATGTGGACGTACACCAGCTTTAAAGGGAATGAGCCAATTTGGCTCTGTGCAAGAGGCTAAGTAGAATGCAGCTAAGTCCTGCTGACCTATCTTGAAGCTTAAAATGATTGGGATTTATTGGCTAGTTGTTTGTTTAGCACCAGCAACTGGAGGGGCCTCTCTTTTGAGCCAAAATGAAACCATACTTATCAACTTTTTCAACATAACCTCAAGAATTCTGAGCTCTGCCATCATTTCCTTCACACCACTGTGCTACCTGTAGCTAACACCACAGAGCATCTTTCAACACCTTC
This sequence comes from Canis aureus, assembly GCF_053574225.1. Taxonomy (NCBI): domain Eukaryota; kingdom Metazoa; phylum Chordata; class Mammalia; order Carnivora; family Canidae; genus Canis; species Canis aureus. Next base: position 15,296,861 of record NC_135647.1, read on the forward strand.
TGCTCTAGTTGGCTCCATGGTATGTGTGGGGGTTGGCTTGGGGCTTCCCTCTAGTGTCTTCAGAGGCCAGGCTTGGTAAATGCTCCTTTAGCTCAGTAGATGTCCTGGCTTTAGGAAGCAAGATAATCACCACTGTAGGTACCCCAAGTCCCATTTCACACTCGAGGTAACTAATGCCCCAATGAGGCTGATGGCTGATCATCCCACAGTAAACTAGAGCCCAGGTTGAGCCCCTGCTTTTTGTACCTCTTCATTTTGTGACTGGCCTAGGAATGGGTTATAATCTCTACTAGACAAAACCATTGTTCATGCTGGTGGTCATGGCTACTTTATACAGTGAGATCACATTAATCCTTATCTTCTCCTACATGGCATCAGGGGTTTCTGATGATTCACTCAATGCATTTATCTTGAAGTCAATCTCCTGAATAGTTAGAATGACAGAAAATGTGCAAGATAATTTAGGTTCCATTAATAGGTTATACATACCTCTATTATAGTACTTATCACATTGTGCTATGATTTTTTAGTTTAGATTTCTGTCTCTGCCACTTGACTATGAGTTCCTCCAAGGCCTGGATTATGCTTTACTCATCTTAGTATTCCAGCTTCTCACCAGAAACCAGCAACTGAACACTTTGATTAGATAGTAAGATTTTCATGAATGAGCTGGCTTTATAATAAGGCTCAGTAGACAAGTATGTCTGGTATATACATATTTGTCCATTCGACAGACATTTATTAAGTTTTTATTGTGTGTTCAGCACTATGCTAAGCTCTAAGAATCCAAAAACACCATCTCTGAGCCCAGGGAGATGAGAGTTCATGAAAGAGATTCAATTTGAATTGCTATGGACTAAACGTTTTGTTTCTCCAAAATTTGTATCTTAACCCTTAAAATGATGGTGTTATGGTGTTAGGAGATGGGATCCGAAGGAGGTGATTGAACTACAAAGGTGGAGCCCTCATTAATGGAACTATTGCCCTTACATGGGAGTCCTCAGAGGGATCTTTCATCCCTTTCCACAGGTGAAGATGTAGCAAGAAGATGACCATCAATGAATGAACCGGGAAGCTCTCAGCAGACATTGAATCTGCTAGTGCCTTTACCTTGGACTTCCCAGACTCCAGAACTGTGAGAAATAAGTTTTTGTTGTTTATAAGCTACCCAGCCTATGGTATTTTTGTCATAGCACCCGGAATGGACTAAGACATTAATAATCAGCATGAAACATGCAGAGATGCACAGGGTATTAAGGAAGACTAGAAGGGAGTTTTTTAACATGGCTTGGTTGAGATGTTCAGAGAAGAGTTTCTAGAGAAGGAAACTGCTAAGCTGCATTTTAGAGGATGGTTATCAGATATCCAATCAAAGACATGTTGAGAGGAGGCCATCACGGAGAGGAGGTAGTAGGAGCAAAAGCACTGGCGCATGACCTAGCCAGGTGTGGTTGGAGGAACATCAAAATGCTCTCCTGTACATGATATTGATACATTAAAGGGCTGGAGAGGGATATGGTTGGACTGGCTTTTTGGATAGACTCACTTCCTCATCTAGGGAAGAATGGAATTAGGGATAAGACTAGAATCCAGGAAACCAGTTGGAAGACAGCACCAACTGGGAAGAAATTGGGAAGACTTGAACTAGGGTAGCTGTAAACAAAATAGCAAGAGGAGGATTGACATGAGTTTGATTTGGGAGATGAAGTTGGCAGGATTTGGGCAGTGCGGGATACAGAGGAGACAAAGAAGGCTCCCAGACTGGACAAGGGGGCCATCTCCCCAAGACAGAGGATGGAGACAAGAGGTCAGATTTGGGGCAAGCTAGTGAATTCATCTTAGACATCTTGAGTTTAAAGTGCATCTGACTCATTCAGGAAATATGCAACAAGTAGTCAAAGATACGTTTGAAGCTTTGTGGGGATGGAGAGAGGGCTGGGAATACAGATATAAAATTTGTGATTATAGACTGGAAAGTCGTGGCAGAAACCGTGATAGTGGGCAGCATCACTAGGGTAAGTATATAGGGAGAAGGGCAGAGGCCCGGAGTAGCTCCCTGGGAAACACAAACACATAACGTGCTGGGAGAGAAGGAGGAGCTCTCAAAAAAGATCGGGAAGGATGGTTAGAGCTTGTTGGGAGTATTGGGAGGACAGCTCTGTTTACAAGAGACCACTCCAGGTCTCGCGCTATTATCCTCCACAGAAACTACCTTAATTATGAATTAACACCTAATTACATTGTTATTTAATGTCCATCTCCCTAACTAGAATAAAACCTCCATGAGGACAGGGATTGGCTATTGCTCTCTCTCTCTTTTATTCCTCAGGGAATCCACAGAACCTCATAAGTACTCCTCAATTAGCAGTTCCTCAATAATTATTTGTGAAATTAAAGGTTAGTGTTCTAAACTCCCAGAAGGTAGAGAGTTTCCAAGAACATTACTTTTAAGAGTCAAGTTATCTGTTCAATTCAAAATGTGAAATATGGTTATTTTATATTTTTAGTGTTTCCTGTAAAAAAAAAAAAAGTGTATTTCTGTCAGTTTTTTATTAAGTTAGGAAACAATTATCTTCTTCTCCTGAATATGACATGAGGCCTCCAGATACTAGAAGAGTGGAGAAAGGCAGGCTAATAGCAGATTTAGTATGTATTAGTTTGTAATATTTTGCAGCTAAGTGGTGACACTATCTTTATTCCACAAAGCTCCACCTGGTCTCAGAGCAGGAGACAGATGGCCAAAGTACTTCATGAAAATTTATCAGTTATTCAACTAGAGATACAAATTGTGGTGTGAACATGGTCACAAGGTAGAATTTTCTTTAGACAACATTTCTCTGGAAATTTTTATGAGAAAATACATTGAATTAAATACAGACAGATAGATAGATATAATATGTTATTCATTAAAATGGTAACAAGTGGATTCCAATGTCAAACACTGAACAACTTACAAATAAATTTAAATAGTTGTATCAATATTTTTTTGAGGGGAGAGGAGAGAGAGGGACAAAAGGAATCTTAGATAGGCTTCACACCCAGCACCAGAGCCTGATGTGGGGCCCACTCTCATGACCTGAAATGAAATCAAGAGTTGGACACTTAACCCACTGAGCCACCCAGATGCCCCAACTGTATCAATATTTATGAAAGGTTTCATCTATGGGCATTGAGATTAATGCAGGAAAAAAAAAATCCAGGTGTTAAAAGGCCAGGTTTCCAGGCCAGCATTGAGATTAATGCAGGAAAAAAAAAATCCAGGTGTTAAAAGGCCAGTTTCCAGGTTGGGTATACATGTTCCAGATATTTGAGTCTTTGTCTGCCTGTCTTTTCTCACTTTTGCCCCAAATCCTTACCCATCTGCAGAATTCTGCTTGAGATTTTTGTAAAAAGGTATCAAACCCCTAATCTATAATGATGTGTACCCTGAAAACACCGCAGGAAACATAGCACAATAACCTATATGTGCACCAAGTTTCAAAACAGATCTGATTCTTTCCTGAGAGAATTTTCCCATGGCAGAGATAGAGGAATAAAAGAGGGTCAGCAGAAAGTGGAGAGACATCACAAAGGCAGTCTGAGGGCATGCAGAGCAAACATTGCTTCGTTATGGTCAGTGCACACTGAAGCTCTGTCTCTTACTACTTTTTGAGCATCCTTTTAACAGCCCCATTTGAAAATGAGGTTCATAATAGTACTTACTTTGTATGGGTGTCTAGAGTGTTAAATGAGTTAATATTGTAAAGCACTTAGAGCAAGGCCTGTCACATAATATGCCCTGTCAAAGCATGAACTGCTGTATTTGTAATTTTAACCTAGGCCATGGAATTGTGTACAGTTTTATGTCACCATTTGCCAGATCATCCCTCCCCTTGGGAACACTTACAATGATGACCCTCTACTGCTGGCTGAGGTTTGCTTTCCCCACCCCTGCCACCATATAGAATTCTTGATGTCTGGGGTCTGATGACTCTTAGGAGGTGGGTTTGCTTTTGTTTTGCCCTCCGTGTGTATGTAGCCTGTAATTCTTTCTCCAACTACTGGTTAGCCCTGATTAAATCATCGAACAGCATCAGCTCCAGACTTACATAACAACATTGGGAGCTTTCCCTTGGGGCTTTGCTCAGAACCCTCTGAATCAGTTGCCCAGGGAAACAAGCTGGTGATGTCACAAGGCATCATCACTTCTAGCACTCTCTCAGGTGCCTTCTGCCGAGCCTGAGCAGGGCCAGGTTCTGCAAACTCTGCCCAGCCTAAGCACGTTTTCTTACTCTCTGAGGCAATGCAGAGACCCTCACTCTCTCCCAGCAATGTCTAAACTCAGGTATGTCGGGGTCATGGCTACATACTTCTTCCTATGCTTTGGCCACAGACCTCTTGCTATGCTTCTTCCTTCTCAGGGCACAGAAACACCCATATAAATGATCTGGGGCAGCCCTAGGTAACCTTTGGTTCTCTAGGGTATAGAGAAAAAACTGAAAAAAAAAGAAAAAAAGTGTTGGGGCTGCTCCCTGGAGGAGCAGTTTGTTGCAGATTATATAGGGCCTATAGGGCCCTAGAGACCTCAGGAGCAAGATTATAATATCCTTTCCCTTTCTACTCACCTCCCTTTGTACCATAAATGTGCCCATAATCTCTCGTCTCCTTCTATCAACCTGACCCTCATCTCTCAAGAAGTATTATTCCAACTTCCTTGTTCTGCCCAGATAAAAAGGAATGAAAAGAGGATATGGCCCTGACAGTATTGATTAGAGTTTATTGCTGTTTCACAATAAGGCCCCTTAACCCCCACCCCAGGCAAGCAGTGCAAAGTACAGATTTTACCTTCTCCTCTGCCCCTCTTCAAAGCCTAAAACACTGAAACTTATGCAGATCTGGGGATTACTTGTCATTATCTAAATGAAGGTATCTGAAAACCAACAGTAATCCTGCCTCCCAAGTTTATCAGGGAGGGAGCCTATGAGAGAAGCAAAATTCGGTCTTGCGGGAACTCCTAATCCCAGAGGGGGTGTTTTACAGCTCTCGGGCATGCCTTATTCAACTTCAGCTGTGACCCACACAAGGAAGGACGCCAGAGGAAAGCTACCTGAGTCATCCATGGCTCCCTGGTCAGAGCTAGCCATGACGAGGACTTGTACCTGCATATACCATTTCCTTGTTCTGAGCTGGTATATTTTTCTCAATTATTACATCTCACAGCAAGGAGGGGACCAGCAGAAATCCAAAATCTTTCTAAATGGTGGACACTGGAAGTACTTGACATTCCTAAATCTGGTAAGTCCATATGACCGTGCCAGGAAGCAAGCTCTTAGTCTCTAGTATCAGCGTTTTTACACATATCACCTTTGACTTTTGGTAAATACAAAATTTCATCCTTTGTCTTCCTTCTTCATTGTCTTTGGGTTTTGGCTTTCTTTTTGACTTGACAATTGGCTCCGAGAAATCCAATTCAGAGGTTTTTGGTAGCTATGTTTTGTGCTAATTGTTAAACACTCTTTGAAAAGAGTCATATCTTGGAGCTCTTCTCAGATGAGCTCAAATGGAAAGACTAAATTAATGGTTTCACCATGGGATTGACTACAAACACAAGCGAGAATTTGAACTTTGCTTGGGGAAATCTGTGAGGGAAGGCAGGGTGGCGTATGTTGCGTGGGAAGCACAATTTCCAATGGGGGAACGATGCCATTTTCCAGCACAGACTAACAGATTTATCTAAGAAAAGCAAACACATTTTGCCATGTTCAGATCCCACTTCAATTTTTTATAGGCTCAGGCTCCATCTTAAAGGATGAATCACCCAACCAAATGGCAAATACACATTTTCAACAATTTACCAACCAATCCTATGACTTGATTCCTTCTTGTCTCTCTAGCCCAGCTGACCACATTCTGATGAATGAAGTGTGAATGAATGGGAGAAAAATAGGTTTTTAGAAAATGTTTTGGGAATATGTAAAAATATTAAAGTTAAAAATTAAAAATAGTACCTCCTCTGGGGATGCTAATTAATGTTTGAGATTTTTTTTTTAAACTAAGACCTAGGGTGCCATGAAAACCTCTGATTTCAGAAACCGGGCAAAATACCAATCCTTTGGAATCACAATCCTAAGCAGAGGTTATGCATGATCAGAAAAATTGACACTCTGAAGTGCTAAGGAGAAAAAAATTCAGAAGGTTCAAATCCAAGCAACCTGGAGGTTCTGCTTTCTTCTCTCTGGCCTTTTGCTGGCTTTTGATTTTGGCCTGAAAGCTTCAAGCTTGGGCAGCTCTAGTGTCCTTGAAATTATCAAGGTGACTGCTTCTTTCAATCACGGGATTTTATGAAACAAACACACAAATAGAAAACCACAAAGAAATGCTTTTGTGGAGCTTGAATAATGTAGTAAAAACCTCAGCTTTGTCTATCTATTGGCTTTATATTTAAAAAGTCAATGAAAAGGCAGAGTGCCAATAGCCAGGACTGCTGATGGAATCTAATCCAAATTCCAGTATGGATGTCCCACCTCACAGTAAGCGTGGCTGAGAACAGACTTACCACCTACTCCCACGAACTGGCTCCCTGACTTTCTCATTCTCAGTTCCATGCCCCAGAGCCCTCATATTTCCAAGAATGGAAAAAGCCATTTATCTTGTCAAAGACTATTCTTTCCGAACATTAATCTCTTTTTCTCTTCCCTGGTGAATCAGCTACCAAATCCTATGTTTTGTTTTGTTTTGTTTTTTCTCCCTTAGGTTCATTCTTTCTTCAGTCTTACTATCCCATATGACAGGCAATTATTAATTTGTACCTGGGTAATGAGATGATCTCTATATCGCCCTCTTGTTAACCATATATCCATTTATCTCTCAGGTTTCAGATTAATCTTCCCAAAGTACTGGGTTGGATTTGGTTTTGTTATAAACATCAGGAGCTTGCTTGCCCAGGATGGTTCTGCTATTCAAGAAGCCACAGTGGCTTTCTCCTACCTTATAGAAGTAATTGCACACTCCTGACTTAAGAGCTCACATGTCCACTCAGCCCTCAGGCCCTATTCTTCCCAGAAAAGATGGTCTCTTCCTCAGGAAGGCCTGTGTTTTCTCCAGCAGCCGTCTCTAGGCTTCTTGCCATCACCTCCCTACCCATGTTCATGCCATCTTTGGATGGAAGACCTTCTTGCCTCTCCACTGCCTTGCCATGGACCATCTGAAATCCCATGTTTTCCTTAGAATCTCTGCTGACCAACTCCAACCTACTTTTATTTTTCCTTTCCCTGAGTTTTTACAGCATCTCTCAGTCTCTGCTTATTTACGTAATTTATGTATAGTATTATTTTCTCATTTCCACCCACAAGTGAGTCTTAACATGTAAATGGCTCTAAAGCAGGAGTTTTGTCTCCTGACATTCTATGATTCTTCATTGTAGTTGCCCTAGTAGCTGGCGAGGAGGACCCCCGGAAGAAAAACTGAGCAACTTGGTAGGTTGACTGCACTTGACCTTCAGTGTTTTCTGCCTTCTTGAGCACTATTATCTCTTCTGACATCTTTTGGCTCTTGAAACAAACAGAAAGGGACTCACCTGTGGCTGTTTCCTTTCCTGGCTGTTAGGTGTCATCTTGAAAGTATGACTTAATGCAAAGTTTTCTAGTTGGTGAAGATGGGTTGACTGTGTTTCAGGGGATCAATTTAAAGATAGATTTCAGGGCACCTGGGTGACTCAGACAGTTAAGCATCTGTCTTCAACTCAAGTTATGACCCTCAGGGTCCTGGGATTGAGCCCTGAGCGGGGCTTCCTGTTCAGTGGGGGGTCTGCTTCTCCCTTTCCCTCCCCAAACTGTGCTCTCTCTCTCTTCTCAAATGAATAAATAAAATCTTTAAAAAGTATATAGATTCCAAATATGATACTTAAGGTGAGATTCTGGGCCTTAACATTTCTTGCTCTTGAGGTATCATGGGTTGATTTAATGGTTCTGTTTCCTAATGATTAAGTCTCATAACTTGCTGTAATACTAGTAAGTGTATTTAAACTTGTTGAAGTCAGTACCCTGACCTGCTTTCCAGGAAATTTACCACCCTATCTTTCAACAGCTTTAATTTTTATTTGGCTGAATATCAGTTATGCCTCATTTCAAGAGCACAACTCACCTTAGTGCAGATCAACATTCTGATCATCCCCATTTTCCTCCTGAAGCTTCATAGGGCTTTCAAAGGGAAGGCACACAGCATTGGTGGCAGGGGGTAGAGTGGGAAGGGTGCCACTGAGATTTGGTCACAGTGGCCAGTGCCTGCCTAGTGCCTGAGAAGAGTAAAGAAAAGTGAGGGAGAAGTGAGTTTGAGCCTAATGAGGGAATATGTCAACCCCAGGGAAGAGGCAGTCAATTCTCTGTTGGGAGGGAGAGGCTGTGTAGCCCCATGGTTATAAGCATGAGCTCTAGGGTTATGAGTCTCTGGGATGGCATCTCAGCTCTACCATCTCCAGGGGCTCTGATCCTGGGCTAGGTACTTCATGTTTCCAAATCTGCCAAATAGAAATAAAAGCAGTCATCACAAAATGGCCATAAGGATGCATGACTCAACATGCAGGAAGCTCTCAGAATGCTACACACACTGGATGATGAAGAGAGAAGATAGGGAGGTGGTGGTGAGCTTCTAGTCATCTCACCTTTGACTGGAGGTCATGCAGAGGACAAAGTGATTTAGTGGGATATCAGTTGGTGGGTCATGGATCCAGGCAAGGGTCACCCACCCAGCTCACTGCTGGTTATCTCCTTCTGCAGGGTGCATGTTCCAGCTTCCCAGCCAGCAGTTGGCCACTGTGGAGCCACTGTTAGCTGTGCAGGTACAGGCTGCAGGCACTGGGGCAGTCTTGGGAGTAGAGTTGGCAGGCTCAAGCAGAGAAGAGTGAGTCGTGCCGAATGGGGAACCCCCTGAAGCTGGGTGTGGAGACATGGCAGTGCTGTGGACATCCTCAGGTTGCTCCTGTCAGCTCAGGCTGCCAGTGCCTGAGACTTCCACAAATATTGTGTCCCCTCCTATCAACTCCATTTCCATCCAGGGACTGCCCCTGACCTCAGGGTACATAAACTGGGAGGTGGAGGTTGGAGGGGACTTTTAGCTACAATTGAGCTTGTTGGCTTTATGCAGGTTGTCGGGTTTTCCTCTTTTTAAAATAAAGTTCCTCCTGAAACGTTGTGCCACATAACTGGGATCTCCAAGGGAGATTCTAGGTGGGCCCCTCCCCCCTTAACCGACAGAGACATGACCTTACCCTCCATTTTTCATGAAGTTGTCCAAGCCTCCTGCATCTCTGACCTCATTTTCTTCAGGCTGTCACCCTGACAACAGCAACTTCATCACATAGGTCCTTAGAGATGGCAGAGCAGGGCCAGGGAAAGAGAAATCCTTCAGGACCCTCCATTGGCCCAAACTCCAAATGCAGCTCAAGAATAATGAGAAGAGGATCCATTTATGTTACAGGACTCACTTGAGGCCAACCTTTAATTTCCATCATCAGGTTAATACATTACTCTGTGGAACCCTTAAGCTCAACAGAGTCAGAAACACACTTAACTGTCTATTCACAAAAAATGCTTAAGCCCACGGTTTTCAGCTCTCAGTTGGCTGAAAGGATGAGAACTGATGGCAGGAAATTGTCACCACCAGCACCCAAAATAAAATAACTAACTTACTGAACCCACGATGTTTTGGTAGGCTCTTCACGCACCATATAGAGCTCGGTGATTGAAAACTCAGCCTTTGGAGCCAGGCTGCTGGGGATGAGGGGAGGGGGGGATTCCTGGTTCTGCCGTTCACTTGCTGTGTGATCGTGAGTTACCTAACATCTCTGAGCCTCAGTATCTTCATATGGAGTGGATCCTGGGATGGGGCCCCCAGAATCCCCAATGTCCCCAGCATCAAGGTATTCATGCCCCACTTCCTGGGAGGAGTGTTGGCTGCTGATGACTCATAGCTGAGGTCCTGTCCCAGAAATGCCCTTAGCAGAAGGGAGCTGTCTCGACAAGGCTTGGGGCTCTCCTTGGGTTGGCTTCATCCAATAACTAGTTGATTTGGAGTAGAAAGGCTGGGCTTTAGGACAATTCTGAAGAGCCAGCTCAGCTCTAGAGCTCCTTTGGGGACCAGCTGATTCCATGCAACTGCATTATCTTTCATCTTTTCCTGCTGCTCAGTCCTGCTCCCACCTCCTCCTTCCCTCTCTCTCACAGTTGTTTCAAGAGTACGCCTCAGTGAACACTCTACAGGTAGATCTAAGAATCTGGTTCTGTTTCCCAAGGAACCTGACCTACATGATGTAAAATAGTAAACATACAGAAAAGGCTCTTCCTCCTCTTTATCCTCTCTTCTTCCGAATAAAAACATGTGAGAACAGAGTCTGCCCTGGCCTGTACTATGTGTAATAGTTTCCGAGTTTCTGGCACCTTAACAGGCACCCTGTGAATGTTGATTGCATGAATAAATGACCAGAACATGGGTCTACCTGGTCTGAAGCACTTTTTAGGGAACCCCATCCCACATGTAAGGGAGTCTCCCCACAGCCATCTTGCTGTTACTCTGAGGCCAGTCATCAGCAGCTATGCAGCCCTGGATGAGCATTCTTAGAATTCTTCTTCCAACCTGTCTTTCAGTGTTAGTGGTTTCTTTTTTTCCCCCTCCTCTTCATGCCAGTTTATATTCTTCATATCATTTCTTCTATGTTTTTTTTATCTCAATTTCTTATGTAAGCTAAATGCACATAAATGATGCTTGAAACAGTCTATTATATATAGTGCAGATCTATTTTAGCAAAGGTCTCCTCTACCTGTCCCCAAATACCAATACCCTCATCATCGCAGCAGTTATTTAAAATACCCACCACAATTGGTCTCCGTTTGCTGTTTTATTCTGGAATCATCTCCCACTGCAAGTCTTGCATCATTTTGAAGGCAAGACCTAAGAAAGTCCCAGCCTGTTCGAGTCAGGCACAGAGCTGGGCTGGGCGTTGGATGACTTGACTCATCCAATAAGATCTGTAATGTCTTGTTCAGGAAACCTGTGGAATCTCCCTCTCTGGAATTATTTTTTAAATAGAAGAAATTCTCATTCCATGAGATAGTTGAAGAAGGTTCTGGCTTACAGGCAAAGAAATTAACACGATGACTTAGAAAGGCAAAGTTTCCATAATTTCAAGATTTTTGTGAATTTGTGATGACACGTGAATGTAAAAACAAAATTTCCTTTAGCGATGGTTTCTTAAATTGCACTACTTATAAAAAATGTAATTCAGCCTTCCCAGGTGGTAAATTTGTTAGCTAGCAGCAAACACGGAAGCCAGCTAACAAACTTAGACCAGCAGCATTTCAGAAAAAGGCATAAAGAAAAAACAAACTTAGAAAAGAATTGGTAGGAGATAAATCACAGAGCAGTAGCTCTGAAATAAACCCTAATCGAGAGGATAGCATTAGCTCTGCTCTCCTGGGCAGCCAAAATAGTTGAAAAATGTAAATGACAGTCATTTTGTAAGATTCTTAAAAGAAGGCTGGTTGTTGCTATCTTAATGCTCTACTGTGTTGGTCTGCTCTTACTGCCATAGCAAAGCACTACAGACTGGATGGCTTAACAGAAATTTATTTTCTCATAGTTCCAGAGGCTAAAAGTCCAAGATCAAGGAATCAGTAGGGTCAGTTTCTGTTGAGGCCCCCTCCTTGGCTTGCAGACGGCCACCTTCCTCTCCTCACGTCTTCACATGGTCCTGCTTCACTCGTCGTGTTGTCTATGTCCTAGTTTCTTCTTCAGAGAAAGACCCCAATCATATTGGATTAGGACCCACCCTTACTGACCTCATTTTAGCTTTTTTACTTCTTTAAAGACCCTATCTCCAACCACACACACTGAAGGTTATAAACTCCAACATAAGAATTGGGAGGGGGGTGTGGGGGACCCAGTTCAGTCTCTGATAGCTACCATTTTCTCCCTTGGCTGTCCTTTCTGTGCTTGTTTTTATAGACATTTCATTGTATTGTCGCGAGGGAATGAGCAGAGCCTGTCACATTGGGTGAGCTGATACCAGCCTGTCCTTGAGGCCCTCCAAGAAGGCTCCCCATTGATTGAGCTCATAGCACCTCCCTCTCCTTGCCCTCCAGCTCTGCTGCACAGCTCCTCTCTGCCCTAGTTCTGGCTTATTTATTTCTCTTGGCAACACCCTAGCGCCTCCCTCCTGAGCTCCTTTGTGAGGGCTCCACAAATATTCCTTGTTGATACAGATGATGGCATGTCAATGCACATTGAGATCAGTGGGGACAAGATGCACACAGTTGGCGTATACGTGTGAGGGGGTGGGGATGGGGGCGGGGATGGAGGGCTGGAGGGCTGGGCAGGGAGAGGTGTCGGCAAGTTTGAGGCATGGGGAAAAGTTGTATTGATGAAGGGGGAGCCGGGGAGGCTCTGAGTAATGTGTTCTCCCCTAATCCAATTTCCACATTTTTGACTGGGAGAAGTCAGAGAAAGTTAGGATGAGCTTGATTCATGGTGACTCTGGGACGCTCTTGCTAAGGAAAGCAGTCACATGGACTTCACATGCTGGGTGGAGGCGGCCTCTCCCCAAAGACAGAAACCTTGGCAGGCTCTCAGTGCTCAGTACGTGATTAATTGCTATGTTGATAGAAGAGTGCAGGCCTCTTCGCTGGGGCCTAGGCCCCATGCCTGTCCTTCCTAACTAAAGCAGCTGCCTGCTGTGGCCTGAACAGCTGGAAGTGAAACCTGGGGTGAGAGGAGAGCTGCTCCAGTTGGGGCAGGGGTTGGGGGAGTGGTGGGAGGAGGCCACTTCCTCTATCATCCATGTGCAAAAGACTGCTCCAAATTCTGCAGCCTGGGGGCCGAATGTCAAAAGTTGATGACGAGTATTGGGGTGGTCACCTCTTCATGTCAAAACTGTTGCCCACCCCTCTCTGGAACCACCCTTCTGACTCAAAGCTTCTTCCTCCCTTCAGGGACCATGAGGCTCTCGTACCTTTCTCAGTTTGCTACCATCTGATCATTCTTTGCTACCTTGCTGCCCCCTTTGCCCCCTCATGACCCTTAGTTGAGGGGTCTTGCCCCTCACTTTCCACCTCTCTCTCTTTCTCTCTCTCTCTCTTTCTCCAAGCTCATCCCATCAGAAGGGTTCCCTCCCTGGATCTCCACTCTCTTGGGAAGGCCAGATCCAAATGTCCAAATGGAAGCTCCTCTAGGTAAGTGGCTTTCCACCCTAGCTGTCTCAATTAGCAGCACCTGGGAGGATTTTTAAAAATTCTGAAGTCCAGGCCACACCCCCAGGAAATTAGAGTCTCTGGGGGCATAGGTTGAAAATTGGACATCAGTATTTTTCAAAGTCATTTTTAAGTCTCCCACCTGGAGATACTTGTCTTTCTTCCAACCGCCCACAGTGCTTTATCTGAATTGTTCTTAGAAACCCGACTTTTTTTTTAAAGTCTGACTCAAGAACCAGACTGGGTTTCAAATCCCCATTCACCAACCATGAGACTTGAGGCAAGTTTGTTCATGTCTCTGTGCCTCATTTTTCTTATCTGTAAAATGGGTTGTGAGAGAGCATGATAATAGGACTTACCTAAGGTTATTATGAGAAATTAAAAACCTAGATCAGTGCCTGGCACATAACAAGAAATCAATGAAAGTCCGTTATCATAGCTTTGAGTAGTCAGTAGGAATTTTCAGTGATAAATTTATGTCTAATCCAGTGAGTGATTCCAGAACTTTAGCATATATAAGGATCACCTGGAGAGTTTGTTAATAAGTTCCTGGACTCTGCTCCCAAAGATTCTGATCCTATAGTTGAGTGGAGCTGAGGTCTTGTATTTCTCACAAGTTTTGGGGTGACACTGGTGCTGCTGGTCTGAGGACCCAGCCGGGCATGTCACTGACCTAATTCACCTCTGGATCCTCCCTCACCCACCCTCTCAGGCTAGAGTGGCAGAAGGCCAACTCTGCTAGAACTTTTTTTCTGGGAGTCCAGACCTCAGAGGTCATTTCTCAACAGCCAACTTGATCCATCCTGAAAGCAATGCCGTAGGTTCCAGAACTCATACACTTAGAGTCCTGACTGCCCCTTTTGTACCAACCCAGAGCTTTCAAGAAATAGGATGAGATCTAATGCAAGCACAGTTTAAAACCAACCCTAATTCTATATTGTGACCTACGAAGCTTTCAATCAGAAGCCATAGGTTTGTGCAAAAGAGTAAGAATGGGCAAAGTTTGCCTTTATCTGGTCTTACTCCCCGGAAAAAGGCCTTACTTCTCTTTTTCCTCACCTCAAGGATCTCATGGTACTTAGTGATGAACAGAGCCCCTGGCTTGCCCTATCCCTGTGGGTTTAAATCACTCCCTTAGCCAGATTTTCTTTGCAAGGGCTTCAGGTACCCTGTTTCAATCAAAGGACATTGGCTTCTCCCTCAGGTAAGCAAGACACCTTTTTTGTGCATCTCCCTCGAGAGCACAGAGCTCCTTTGTGGTGTTCTCTACCCTGATTCCGGCTTCTTTAATGAGATTGCAGCACCGGGCATTTAACATTTTTTTTTTTTTCTTCCTGGGAAGATGTCAGAACATGTCCACCATTGTGTCTGGCTCTTTGCCCTTGTCTTGTTTATTTGGTTTTGCCCACCTCCGTGCAGCTAAGGTATCTATCTCATTACATTCTCCTTTTAAGCTGACTCTTTATTTTGTTTCCATTTTAGCTTGAGTCCATTACACTAAATACTGTACACATTATTATCCCCTAAACGACTTTACTCAATCAGTTTTAGTGAGCAAGGTCAGGGCCCACTGAGCTGGAAGACCAGCCCTTAAATTGGATCTCAACCAACACAGCCAACAGCCCCCTCCTTCTCAAATCAACATTGCTCCCAGAGGGATGGAGCTTTACGTCAGTGAAGAATGTATTAATTAAAGCAAATGAAAATGCCCTCATTTGTTGTAATGAATTTAGCTCTTGCAGGCCATTTTCTTCGGGGTCGCCTGCATGGAAGATGTGCTAAAAAGAATTAAGGGAGAGAAAGACATTAAGTTCATGACCACCTTCAGAGACCTGCTTTTTACCACGCTGGCTTTTCCAATCTCCACAGTAAGTCACAAAGATGTGTTAGTAATAGAATACACTTGTCCATTTAAATGAACAACACTTCTCCTGGGTAGCAAGGCTGTTCAGGTGCCGATTATTGGGAACCTGAGCAACTGCATTTGCATGAATGTCTTGTCTGAGGACCGCGCCATGTTGCCCAGTGTCATCAAGAAATAAGGCTCATTACTGACCAGAATTATCACTGCCTTTTTATCTTTGTAAACATTTGATTCGAGATCCTTATGGATGTCTAATGGGGAAGTTTGAAGGATCTTTCTTAATCAAGCTACAACTAAGATAGCCTTGGCTCCATCAGAGTCTTGGGAATGCAGGGTGCTGGGGAGACAGATGAGTCATTTTTCCTTTTATACATCTTCTTTTACTTGCTACAATGAGCATATGTTACTTCTACAAGTGGAAACCATAAAAAAGGGCGGCGGGGGGGGGGTATGAGAACTTCAGAGTTGGCTCATGGAAAAGACAATTGGGGAGAGAGCAAGACAGTCTGTCCAAAATATCTAGTGTGGGGTGCACAGCGAGTGCCTCATTCATTTTGTTGAATGAATGGACACTGGAAAGAAGCACGACATCTGCCAGCGACAGCAAGTGGATTTGCTGATACTGCCCACGTCTCGATGACATTGCTCCTGTTTTCATTCATTGGTTAGAATGGAAACAAATTGGGATGAAGCCTGTCGGCTGCCCAGCACTGCCTATGCTTAGAAATGACTGCCTCCCTCTGCCTGTCCTTGTCCTGCACCCTATAGTATTGAAACTTCAAACCTAAGTGCAAAATGAAACTGCCCAAACACTGACAAGTTCTCAGATAACAGAGCAAGTCCTGGCATTCCAGTTGTACTTCGCAGGATACCTCTCCCTCCACCCCCATAAATCTAAAGGCCCGGTTTTTAGCCACAATGGAGTTTGTTCATTTTTTTAAGGCTTAGAAATTGAGCCTTTGGAATTTAAGAAGATAGGAAAATTAGAAAATTAATGGTGATTTTTCTCCCCACCTTTACATTGACTTTGTAACACAGAGGACAGACACTTTGACAAGACAGCCAAGGGGCATGAGCAGATGAGGATCCTTCCAAAGCTCTGAGCAAGGGGGAGATACAACTCTCATTAACTAGCTTCTGATTATCCTGGGAGCTTGTCTCTTCTGCCCTCCCCCAGTGTCCCTGTGTCTCCTTGCCATGCCTACTTAGAGGGTGGGCAAGGAAGTGTAAGACTCAAACCACCCCAATGTGGCTGATCTCAGTACTCCCAGTGAAAGCTTAGACTAGAGAGGTCATTGGTTAAAATAAAATGACTTAATGGTCTGTGAATCCTGTTTATCTATATCCTCCCTGTCTGCCACAAGGACAAATAATTGATTCCCAATTCTCTGGAATCCCCAGAGAGTGGACATAGCAATTAATTCAATAGTCAAGAAGGTTGTCTTCATTTTACATTTCTATGATGTGTCTATAGGATATCTTTAAAACTGATTGTATCTATTTTTATTTTGCCACGTTTCCTTGGTTAACTTAGAAAGTTCTATGGAAAACAAACTTAATGACGCTATTTTTGTATTTTATTTTCCAGTTTGTATTTTTGTCATTCTGGATCCTCTTTCTTTATGATCGAGAGCTTGTTTACCCTAAGGCCCTAGATGGTATCTTTCCAGTATGGCTGAATCATGCAATGGTGAGTAAAGGGCAAATTCAGTAACTGAACAGAGATGGCATCAGCTTCTGTACTGAGAACTCCAAAATGCTTTATTTACATTTCCAAACTTCTCATTCCCCAGCATCCTGTTCACTCCTCCCTCTCAATCCCATCACTGTTTATTTAAAGAGTACTCTAAGAGGATGCCAGGGTGGCTCAGTCAGTTGAGCATCTGACTCCTGATTTTGGCTAAGGTCATGATCTAAGGGTCGTGAGATCGAGTTCCATGTTGGGAAATCTGCTTGAGATTCTCTCTCTCCTTGTCTCTCCCCACTTGCCCCCACTCGTTTGCACTCTCTCTAAATAAATAAAATCTAAAAAAAAAAAAAAAAAAAGGAGCACAGTGAGGATACAAAATGAACAAAAACAGCTATTATAATTGGAGTCACTGCAAGTAGAGGTGATGTCCAGGCAACATTTATTGTAAGTTGCTTCTAAAGTCATTGAAAAACACCCAATAGTAAGGACAGGCAACTTCTTGTCAGCTGTAGTCTTCAGTGAATAACATATAATAAAATTCTGATCTAGGGATCCCTGGGTGGCGCAGCGGTTTGGCGCCTGCCTTTGGCCCAGGGCGCGATCCTGGAGACCTGGGATCGAATCCCATGTCGGGCTCCCTGCATGGAGCCTGCTTCTCCCTCTGCCTGTGTCTCTGCCTCTCTCTCTCTCTCTCTCTCTCTCTGTGACTATCATGAATAAATAAATAAAATCTTTAAAAAAAGTAAATAAAATAAAATTCTGATCTAGGAAAGAAGTCAAGCCACCTTTAAAAAAAATCCATCCCAACACCCAAAGAACATCTCCTAGCTTATCAGCAGCAATTTAGCTAATACATTTCTAAGACCATTCATTACAAATGCACTCATTCTTTATCTGTCTCTATGGATTTATTCCCATTTGGTTTTTTATTCACATGTTTATTTTTGAGGGGTTGAAGAGTAAACAAAACCTGTTCTGAGAGATTCAGGTCCCTGGTATCTGAATGCCAGTAACAATGAGCTGGACAAGCAGTGCTGGCACACGGGTGGCCCTGTTTTGGATGAAAAAGGAGGTCTGAGTCATTGGCACTGCATATATGCAGGAGTCATTCAAAGTCCTAGCTCAGCTTCTCAATATTTACAAGTGCATTTTCACACTAGTCTGGAGTTCAGAAGGTCTTGGATTCTGCAAACCAAATGACATTTAAAAAAACAGGGGACATCACAAGAAAGAAAATGAAACTCACATGATTACCAATTTGGAAAAGAAACTCCACTAAGTCTACACCCCCTCATGTGCCCTGCCTCCAGAAAAACGTACCTTCATTTTATTTATTTATTATTTATTTATTATTTATCTATTTATTTTTGTACTTTCACTTGAAATATGTACTCAGTGAGATACTGATTATTGACAAAGATAGCCAAGTTCTGATCTAACTCAGAGTTCAGGACCAAAAACTATAAGTCCCTCCTCTCAGGGACCCCTCCCACCACCTTCTTTTGCTCAGACCACCTCCTCACTTTCCCAAATTCCCATTAACATTAATCTGAGACACACATGTAGGGAATATTCCTGCTTTTCAATGGCACTAATTGCTGTGCTAAGCTTGCTCTTCAAACACGAGCTCATTTAATTCACACAAGTTTATTTAGAGGACAACCATATCCTCCTTTTTATAATTAGAAAAAAATAAAATGCTCAGAGAGGTTCAGTGATTTGCCTGGGGCTACCAAGCTCATAAACGGGACAGTTGGATTGAAATCCAAGTCTAACTCACTCTTCGTTGCTTTTTGTTACAATAAGTGCAAAATTTGTAGTTTGATCTGGTTTCATAATTCACCAGGCAATCAAAAAGAATGTCACTCTGCTTGATTAACATAGCAAAGTCAGAATTCTCACTTAAAAAAAAGAAATCCAGAATCTCCATCTGTATGGTAATAAGCCAAAACTTGGCTTAAGAAAATGAAGTGATTTGGGACAAGTGACTGAACTAGATGTTACTAAGATGTTACTAAGGCAGAGTGTAGGAAGTGTCTTCTATTTGGATCCAAACACCTATATCGAACACCTTTTTCATGGCTTTGTGAGCTCTTGTAGGAGTTTTCCTATAACCATTACAAGCTTCCTACCTCTCTAGGGTTCCATTTTCCACATAGAAGAGAAGTTGGATTTCTTTCAAACAGTTGTAATGGTGATGCCCAGCATTTGTGACCTTGCTAAACAGCCATATGGATTTTTGGTAATTTTGGAAGCAGATAATTGGACAATATACATCATATCTGTGAACTAATTAGCAAGGCAGATATTGTACAACGAGGGTCTTAAGATATTTTTGTGCCTTCACCATCTGAGGGTTTCTGTTGACTCTGCTCCTTGTCCCATGGTCAACCAAGTAAATCCTTTAGAGAGAAAGGGCCAGAGTCGATGGGGGAGTGACACTGGTGACAAAGAGGAGAGGAGGAAGCAAACTCCCACGGGTCAGACGCAGACTCTTCTGTGTTTCTGTTCATTTAATTGGAGAAACTCCCAACAGAGCCATTATGGAAAAATGTCAGCATCACCAAAACTGGCATTGGGTGCCTGGTAACATGGTCACCTCTAAATTTCCATGCTTCCTTTTGTTCTGCTCCAAACCCAGCATCTTCAAGACTGCATCCCATCCCTCTTTCCCAGATTGCATCCCTTACTCTGCACATTTTCTGTGCTTCCTATTAAATCCCTCTGGTCTGTTGCCTCAAGGCTAATTTCTTGGATACCAGTATGAAAGAATATGGAAATAGCTACTACTGAGTCAGTTTGTCAACTCTACATTCTAATACTGTCCTTTCATGACAACCCAAAGGAGTGAATACCTGGAAACTACCACTGTGGCAGGCAAAGTGATGATGGACAGTCAGGCAGGACATTTCATGCTAGTTGCCTCTGTTTGTGGCTGGCCCTGCTCTAAGAGGAATCCCCTCCTTTTCTCTTCCATAATATAAGGATTATTCCTGTCCATAGCCAGTGTCGCACTTGCCTAAAAGATTCTTTCATTTTACAACAGTACTTATGTTTGCTATTCTAGCCTTAGATTTGGAATATCTTTCCTGTTGCCATTTGTGATGTTGGCCTGGGTTTTATGAGTAGTATTTGTCAAATTAAGAAGTAACACTCTCCTCTTTGACACAGTGTGGTTCTAAAACCTTCATGATTCATCAGGTCTTTGGAACTCTCCCAGCCTGATCCTTCTAGCTCATTGGAGACTCATTATTGAATTAGGGACATTCAAAGTTGACTGTCATCTCTAATGGACATTTTTCTACCCTTGCTTTTTTTTTTCAAACCAAATAGTAACATCAGTGAGATATTTGCATTCACCATTACAGGCTGCCATTGACTGGTGCCCTAAGAACTCCCATGAGAGCCAGGCTGCCTTATTTAAAGTAGATCAACCTGCCTCTTTCATTGCTAAGCAGTTCTCCAGTCTTCATGAACGAAGGGGAAGAACAGCAAAGTATTTCTCCAGGTTTTGCCAGGAAAACATTAACTCCCCAGGTATTAACTAAATGACTACTAAACATAGAACCAGAGCAGACAGATTTAAATAGCAGGAAGAGGACTCGGTAACTGAGGAAACCATCAGATCCTAACCCGAAGGGAGCTAGGGAACTTATTCCTCTGGAAATCAACCTAAATTGCTCAGGTTGCCCCCAAGGAGAGTTGAGATAGATCAGAGAACCCCTTCAGCCCTCTACTTTTGAAAATAGTATAGTTATTGAGAACATGTGTGCAAGCACTTTATAAAGTATCAAGGATGGCGTATATATGTTATCATCATATAAAACTCTCAATCCATGGTCACAGAATATTAGACCTGAAAAGCCTTCATTGATATTAATGGAAATATTTTCCAAATAACCTGCTCTTAAAAGACAGGCCTTACCTTGACTCTTTAAAGTGGAGCAAGTGCCAGATACGGCTTCTTAGTTATTTCATGCATTGTCATTTATTTATTCATTTGAAAAAATAATTAAGTACCAACTGTGTGTGTAGCACCATGATCAATATTTGGCAAGGATTTTGGCTTCTGGCACCCTTAAATCTGGTTGAGCCTAGTATGCACACACAAAGTGAAATAATAAAATAACAATACTAATATACTACATTGCCATACAAGGTGTTATGCTGCAGTGCGTGATTGTTGCCAAATGAATGATGTGAACAGGAGGAGAGCTTCTATGCCCCCTGTGTCCTGGCCTGGCTGTGATTGACACGTTGTTCATGACTGAAGGCAATCCAGAAGGCCTTTGGGCCCTCCCAAAGGAGTCAAAACGTCGAGAGAGTGAAACTCTACCCCTTTCAGTTCCTTACTCATTCATTGCATGCAAGATGTTGTCTTTCCCTAAATTCAGACCCAATATCAGATTTTTCTCTCCTACCCATAAACCTGCTGTGACATAGTTGGACTGCTAAGTAGAGGTAGGAGAATTCTGATGAGTAAGAAGATCATCTGTGGGCACGTCAGTACCAAAGGGACAGCCTTTGTTGTTACAAATTATCACCTTACTCCCTATGCCTTCCTGATTCCCCATCCCAGCCATCCCTTTGAGCTGGGAAGATCCACCATCTAGACATCTATTGGTAGCTCAATGTTTTTCAGCCTTTGGGAATAAATCTTTTTGTGAATCAGGAAATCCATGAATTTATAGATTCAATTTACGTGACTTGGGTTAAGATCTTCTGACATAACTGAGCATATACTTGAAGAGAGGACCCCCAGATGATTTTAATGCTCAGTTCAAATCCAAAAGACAAAATCAAGAATTACTTATTTTTCAAAAGCCATTATGATATACATAGAGCTGTTTTCATCTCTATGGAGAGATAAGAGAAACATCTATGGAGTGATAAGAGAAATGATTGACTCTCCTTGGGGGCAACTTGAACAATCTAGGTTGGTTTTCTAACCTCAAGAAGATTAAACTAGAGATATTTTACATCATCCACACATATATTTATTCCCACCCAGCCTTTTAACATACTAAAAACAGAGGTTGTATTTTGCAGTATCTTTGAGAGAACATATGAGGCAGTAAAAAAATACAACCTCCCCCCAGGTTATTATTTCCCAGAAAGTCCCCATCCAAAAAAAAAAAAAAAAAAAAGAGGGACCTAGTCAAGATTCCCATGGGAGACTCTGCCTCCCATCCACCTCTGTTTCTTTAGGACATAAGACACCAGCTGATATATGTCCTGCTGATAGAGCGCCCCAGCCCATTTCACACATAGAGTGGTAAGTGAGATCCGTTGGAGGATACTTGAACTCAATTCAAAGTTGACAAAAACCATGTAGCTCTTAAACAGTAAGATAGTTGGAAATAAGCTCTCCTCAAAAAATACCTTTGTAAACCATACCTTGATTGACACCATTCTTATCAAATGTTATCTTAGTCAGATAAGCCGGATGACAACTGGAATGTAGCAATCACTTGAAGGAATATTTATTTGGTTTTTAAGTTTTGGGATGAATCTGGTTTAGAGAAAGTGAAGGCTGGCGAGGAAGTCAGATGGTATAGGGAGCCTGCATAATATTATTATCTCTATTTTTATATAATATATAACCAGCTAATATATGTATAATAATATATAATATATATTATATATAATAATAATAATAAGCAAGACATTTAACTGTAGCATGAGGCAGTGCCTTCTGTGTACCAGGCCCTCTTCTAGGCACTAAGGATGCAAAAACAAACAAACCAAATAAATCTGTTCTTGTGGAGAATGTATACATCCTAGTAGAGAAGATGAGGAGAAAATAAGCAATAAATGAATAAAGAATTAATGATGTCAGGTAGTGAAGGTACTAAAACTAAAACTAAAGCAAGGTGAGCGGACAGCATGGTGTGTGTGTGTGTGTGTGTGTGTGTGTGTGTAGACTTGTGGGTCTATACGGTATAAGGCAATCAGAGTAGTTGAGGGGATGTCTCTATGTTAAGCTGATATTTTCAGAGAGGTTTGCATAAAGTGAGGGAGGCAGCCACAGGAAATTTTGTTCTGCTTGGACATGTTTGAGATACTTATTAGACAACAAACTCAAGGTGCAGAAGAGGCAAAGTGTACATATAAGCATAGGGGAAATTTCCAGGCTGGTGCCATAAACTTGGTTGTCTTCATTATAATAATTCTTTTTCAAGTTAAATAAGACCACCTAAGGAATAAGTAAGACTGGAAAAGATACCCCCAGGACAAAGCCTTAAAAATGGAAAACATTCCATTTCCTGTATCTGGAAGGGAGAGCAGGAGCATTGTCACCAAGGAGATTGAGGAGGAGGTGCCCATGAGTTAGGAGGAAGCCCAGTACCCTTTGTCTCCCAGAAGTCAAGCATACAAATGTTTCAAGAAAGAGGAAGTATTGCATGTCAAAAGCTACTGAGAGGTCAAGTATGATGACACTGTAAGATGACTTGAGTTAGAATTTTCCATTGACTTCAGTGATATTGAACTCTCCCGTGACTTGCACAAGGGCAGTTTGATGGAGTGGTGGCAAGAGGAGGCAGAGCCTTGGTAATGCTGTATGCATTAGTTTCCTATTGCTGCTTAACAAAGTAACATACACCTAAAGGCTTAGAACAACACGAATTTATTATTGTATAATTCTGGAGGTCAGAAGATCAAAATGGGTCTTCTGGGATAAGATCAAGACATCAGTAGAGCTGCATTCTTTCTGGAGACTCCAGAGAAGAATTGGTTTCCTTATATTTCCCACCTATGATCTGCCTACCTTCCTTGATTCAGGCCTCTTCCTCCTTCTTCAAATCTGTTGTATCATTACATTCTAAAATCTTCTCTGGCAATTTTCTACTCTAAGCTAGATTCATGTCAGAAGGAAAATATGACCACCAACAGACCAGAAAATGATATTGGGAAATAACTCATTCTGTGCCTCTGGTAGAGATATACCAGTTAAGTCCATGAATGGCGGGTTTGGTGGTGTACCACAGAAAAGATCCTTTTCCCGAGCATTGTTCCTGAGGTCCTGAGCAAGAATGAAAAAATGTAGTCATTGACCATACCTGATATTTCCTTGGATTTTTTTTTCAAGTTTAATCACTGTAGTGTTACTTATGGGTTGTCCTCTTGTTTTAAAGCATTTCTAGCTCTCTCTTTATTTATTCTATTCACTTCCTAATCTGAAGTGGATTAGGCTTTCCAAGGGCATTCACCTAGAAAACACTGAGAAGTTGAATGCTTAAGTCTCAGCAGTGAAATCAGAACCTAAGCCAGGATGAGGGAGCAGAGTTAGCTTAGGAAGGACGATAAAGCCCTCTTGCCCCTCAGGAAGTCTTAAGGTAAACAGGAGATCATGGGTAATGAACAACCAAAAGATTACCAGTCCATACACAGTTTTATGTAACTAGAACCAAGCAATCACAGTGCCCACTTTCTTCATCTCTTAAGAGCAGAAGCCAGAATGGCCAAAGTTTACTATATATTTTTTTTTTTAATTCCTGATTCAGAGAACTTTGATTTGTGTGAAGAGTGGCTTGCTTTCACAATTCCATTATCTGGTGGTTCTCTATCAATAGGCTGCTTTCTAAATAGAAGAATACCCATTAGAAAATACTTCCTAATTTCAAAATTAAGATCAAAGTTTTTTTTTTTTTTCTATGATAAGAACTTATTAGGAATTTGAATAATTAGAGGCACATGGGTTGCTCTGTGGTTGAGCGTCTGCCCTTGGCTCAGGTCATGATCTTGGGGTCTTGGGGTCTTGGGATCAAGTCCCGCGTCAGGCTCCCTGCAGGGAGCCTGCTACTCCCTCTGCCTAGGTCTCTGCCTCTTTCTCTGTGTTTCTCATGAATAAATAAGTAAATTTTTTTTAAAAAGGAACTTGGATAATTAAAATTATTCCATGCCCTTGAGGATGTGCTGGTGGGGTCTCCCCTTCTGTGTGACGTAACTAATCCTCACTTCCACAGCAACTATGTGCAATCCCATCAATGAGAAGAATGACTTTATGTTACAGAATAACCAGGATGGAGAAACTCATGACAGAACCTAAAGCCCTCTGAAATACCAAGAGAAAGGAAAAAATAGCTAAGTGGTAGGAAAGAGCTAACATCCCATGATCTCAGAACAGAAGTGAAAATGTCCAAGAGCAAGCCCAGGAAGGAGAGCCTTCTTTTTGAGTTTCCAAGGAACATCTGCCAGTTTACAGTCAGCAAGGGAAAGCCCCACGATATTTCTGGCTGCCTTGGAGGCTGTGGAACTCCATCCTCACCTGGAGCAGGGAGCTGCTGATGGGTTTTCCACCAGCACCCACCCCCTTTCCTGGTCTCTGCAGTCCCTTGTGGCTAACTGGAAATTCGGGTGTGTGTAAGTCCTCCATCTCTCTCTCACTGCCAGGTCCTTGCATTACTGGGCAGTGGAATATTTCTGCAGGGTACTGTCTAGTTCCCCAGATGGTGACTCCACTTCCCACAAACCACACACCCATCATCGCATGGATTCCCAGTTCTCAGACTCTCTCTGTCTTGAGGTTTGCCTTCTCAGCCCTGCCCTTGCATCCCCCCCCTCACAATCTGATGGGCATATCCATGTATATAGGTGCTTGCTTTGCCAACTAATTCCTAAATCTTGCTGACTCTATCCCTCTATCAGTAGCCTTACTTATCTTTTCTCACCTTCATGTGCTCACAAGATTCAACCATTTTCTCTAACATTTCACCCAAGAGTAAAACTAAGGAGGAGCGAGCATATGGGGACACGAAAGAGCTCTTTCCCTGGGGAGCCCATGAGCACTGAGCCGCGTGAGACGGCTGCTGGTCTGTGGGAGTGTGAGTAAAGGCTTTGCTTAAAGTGGGGATCCTGCTTTTGTGCTCAGCGATTCATGAACATGGAGTGTATACTTGTAGCCTTTTTTTTTTAATTAAATCCTCTTTTTTAAATTTATTCATTTGAGATTTTTATTTATTCATTTGAGAAAGAGAGCATGAGTAAGGGGGAAGGCCAGAGAGAGAGGAAGAAGCAGACTCCCCACTGAGCAGGGAGCCTAATGCAGGGCTCTATCCCAGGACCCCGGGATCATGACCTGAGCCAAAGGCAGACGCTCAACCAACTGATCCACCCAGGCACCCCAGATCCTGTTGCCATGCTCTTGTGCTTTTGAGGGAGGGATTACTTAGGAAGTCTGAATAGAAGCAAAGCATTATTGCTGGGTGTCCAGTTCATGTCTGTCATGTGCTTTGTGTCTGGGGGCAGATGATGTATGATACACACATAACCCCCACTTTAATGGACTGTATAGTCTGGTGAAGGGGACAGATATTAACAATTTCCCAAATTAATGCATAAGAACAAACTAAGTATTCTAGAAGAAAGACCAACAGGAGTGCCTCATGTGGATTTGTGGGTCAGAAAAAGGGCTCTCTGCAGATGAATAGCTGCTAGCAAGTAGGGACAGGGCAAAAAGGAGTTCAGGCAGAGGTAAACACATATGTGAGCTCCTGGGGTGGGAAAGAAGTCAGTGCACTGGAGGAAGGAAAAGCAAGGGAGAAGTGCCAACTAGGTGGGAGAGAGGCTGGTGGGGTTGTGAGAGCTTGGAGTCCCGTGGAGGCCAGGCTGAGGATTGTGGATCCTGTTTTTCTTGCCATCATGGTAAGGCTTTGCAGAGTCATTACCAGGGTGTGATATGATCCACTTTGCATCAGGAGAGGCCCACTCTGGCTGCCATCTGCAGAACATTGTGCAGGTGGTGAGACCATCTAGGATGTAGGCATCTGGGTGGGAGTCCTGGTGCTTGAGCCAGGGAGGTAGGTGTGGAGATGGCATATATGGAGGGACTGTAGGAGTATTTTGGAGGTAGAATTTACAGCCTTGCTGATGGATTAAAGGGTAAGGCAAAGGAAAGAATCTGAGATCACCACCTTGATACTTAGCATGAGAAACTGGGTGAATTTGCGTAGACAGGGAAGACTTTTGGAGAGAGTGGGGAGGGCAAAGGGAGAAGGAGAGAGACTCTTAAGCAGACTCCCTGCTGAGCGGGGAGCCCAACCAGGGGCTGGATCCCACAACCCTGGGATCATGACCTGAGCTGAAATCAAGAGTTGAATGCTTAACCAATGGAGCCACCCTGGCTTTCCTGGCTACAGCCTATCTTTAGGGAGACAACCTGGTGTAGTTGTGATATGGGTCATGTGCCCTTAACACATGGTTAAGAATTTAGCAAATATGGGCTTTCTTGCCCTTTTCTGTGTCTGTGGGGCTTTTTGTATTCTGCTTAGCACCCAACAGTGGCCCTTCTAAATTCCAATGGCTGGTCTATCTGTAATTGGGCACATGCACGCACATGCAGCAGTCTTAGAGCCCACCATCCAACAACCTTGGGGGTTACATTTTCAGTCCTGACCAGGAAAGTTTAAAATCACCAGATGTGCCACATGGATCATTTATTACACAATTTCCCTACACAGTGGCATCCCAATACTGATCCTCACACTGGGAGACTTTCCCAAGTCCCCAGAAAGTCTCTGGTCCTACAATATGAGCCATTGCTTATCTTCATGGACCCTTCTTCTGTGAGCACATCAGAATTAAAAATAAGACATTCTTGAGGGACAGAATCTTTAAAAATTGCTTTTGGTCATTTTTGTTATTGTTGTAGCTTCTTTCTAAATAAAAACCAAGATGCAGATAAGAGACATGATTCCAGGCCTGCAGAAACAGATTGGTTAGCACTGATGCCAATGTGAGGCTCAGTTCACCATTGCATGAATACTCTGCTCTTACTGTTGGTTTTCTAGATCTGACCCTTCATGGTACACTGCTGTTGGGCAACTTAAGTCCCAATCCAAGGTGACAAATGTGAATGTCTGAAGGGGCTGGGCGGGTAAGGGAACTGAGGGAAGCAGGTGGTCAGAAGAGACCTCGCAGAGATTCTGGGCTTCGCTAGATTTCACTTTAATTTTCTCATCTTTGAAAACAGAGCAGTTCTTAAGCACAAGGACAGTGAGAAAGGAGAAAATCCTCTCAGTGCTGTGGAAATGTAGGGAGTAGTCTTATATGGTCTAAAGGGGTAGCTGTCACTAAAAACAAAAACAAAAACCAAAAAAAAACCTCACGAAACAAAAACAAACAAACCCAAGTTGGAAATCCTTTTAAAAAAAATGATATCTCCATATTTAAAAGTACAGGCTCACAGTTTTTAGGACTCTGCTAAGACAGGCAATATATTTGTGGACCAGATATGGTTTGTAGGGTCTGCTCTATGATTAGTTGAATATACTTTCCTTTTAATCAGATTGTTTTTCTTACTGATCATGAATGCCTTTCTCACTTATAATGGAGAATATTAGAAAACACAGCAAGCTTCTTATTCCACTGATTTCTGCCCATGTAAGACTACCTTAATTAAATCCGGGAGTGAGGGCTGGGCAGGTGGATTGGGCCCTGTGAGTCTGTAAGACACACACATGTGTGAGGAGCTAGAGTTACCAAAATGTGGGAACAACTTAGACTTCTGAAAGCTTTTCATTCATGCTTCGGTGCCATTTTTTCACATATTCCCATCGTTAAAGTATATCTTTTTTGCCAATTGTCTAAGAGTTTGTGTACCCTAAGGACACCCTATTTTTTGCATAATTAGAGAGAGACAGTGACTTCTCTCATTTGTGGATTTTTGCACATTTGGACCTTCCTTTCCAGTTGTGAATATATTCACAGTCTTTGAATAGAGGAAACAACTGAAAATACCATGGACGCCATTAAAAAGACTCCATTAACATAAAAATCTATAGGCATGTTGGCCTGCACCCTATCTCTCCACTCAAAGAATCAGCTGTCTAATTATGAATGTTTAAAAACAGGATGAAAACCTGATGTTAGATAAGTGGCAAGAGGGCGTGGCCATTGCTTGAAAATGCTGTTTTTTTGCTATTGTCTTAGGACATATGACTAATAGACAATTATATAGTGATATAGTTCCCCTTTTCACCCATTTCATTCATAAATATTCTTTTATTCATTTTTATTCAATGTGCATTTATAGCAATGATTGGCAGAGATACTAAAATACTTAACCTATCAAATAGTATTTAATAAAAGTCTTTTGTCTACCATCAGCCCAGGGAGGTTAGTATAAAGCTTATATGTGGGAACATTTTAATTAATATGCATAGTTTTACTGACATATTTTAAAATACTTTGCTAACCTAATAATGTCAGAGTTAGTAGCATTAAAATATCATGATGATCACAGAAATTGTAAGCCTGACACAAAAGGTGCTTAAGAAACATTTGTCAAATGATATTTGACAACTGGGATATGGGTTGCTCATCCAGGGAGAATGGGACTTAATGTTTGTGGGTTGGTTTTTTGTTGTTGTTGTTTTGTTTTTTGTTTTTTTGTTTTTTTGTTTTTTGAGATGGTGACTTTTAGAGCATGACGCAGATAATCTGAGACATCTTCAAGTTCAGGTCATTGGGAAATGGATCATCTGGGGAAGCATTTGCTATCTTCACATCTGTTAAGTTGCTTTTTTTGCTGAAAAGTTGTAAGGGATAAAGTATTAGGAAAAAAGGGTGCTGGATTGATCCTCAAAGGTCAGTTTAGGGTGAATGGAAGCAAAATATCTTTGCTCTGTGTCTAAGTTGCAAAAATGATTGATCTCAGATGTTTCCTACAAGTTAATTTTTGATTTTGTGAAAAGAATTACCTTTAAGTACTAGAAAAATTTTGGCCCCGTTTCTGCCATTGTCTTATTGTGTGATTCTGGGAAAGTCAATAAACCTCTCTGGGTATTGGGTTCCTTAAAATAGGTGTGTTTAGTGGGTGCCTAGGTCTGTTGAGCTCCTGAATTTTGATTTTGGCTCAGGTCATGATCTCAGAGTTATGAACTAAAGCTCCACATCCAGCTCTGCACACAGTGCGGAGTCTACTTGAGACTCTCCCTCTCCCTCCTATGCTCTTGTGTCCTCTCTCTTGCTTTCTCTCAAATAAATAAATAAATCTACTTTTAAAAGACAGTTCTATGGTCTACTCTAGCTCTGTCTCATCCCTTTCTCTGATACTCCTTAAAAAAAAAAAAAAAGTGTTTCCTATTCTTCTTGGTGACTCTATTAGGAACAAAGAAAGTAATGTATGTGCAATGTGAAGCTTTCAGTGATACATAAGGACCCATGCCAAATAGTTGTCCACTTGGAATCACCATTACTCCTTTCCTATCCTCCTCTGCATAGCAAGGGATAAGCCCAGAACCACACACACAGCTCCTAGAATCCCTTTCTCAGCATGGTTCCAGGTGAGAGTCAGCCAATGAGGGGCACTCTCATGAGTTGTGCAAGAGAACAAACCATTATTCTCTAGTGGCAGTTGAAAACGGCTGGGTGGGAAAATAGACACAAGGTTAGCTATAGCTGCTGGACGAGCACCTAGGAATCACAAACTTTGTACTATCAGCAGCTGGAACCAATGGTGGCAGCTTCCAGAGACTTAGGAGAATTGCCACAGCCTCTTAGCCAGTTCCCTTAAATCACCCTTTCTAGCAAAGTTTCTCTGACTCTTTACTGATCCACCCTTTCCAACAATTGCCTATGCCTCTAAGACCTTCCTCCTGGGAATCCCTCAATGGGCTTCTGTGCTCCTGCCGGGATCCTGGCTAATACACGATCATATGATTCCCACTTCCTTCCAAATCATGCTCACACCCTTTACATGAGAAAGTTATCCATCCAAAGGAAACCAAGTCTTGAGTGCCTTTTGTTTCTGGCCGTAGAATGAAACGGTAGCCCAAAACAAACACTACAAAACACCTAAAATGTTGAATAAAATATTTTTTTTAAAGATTTTTAAATGTCTGATTCACTGACAAGAAAGTAATGGGAAGTCCCCAAAGCTAAAATAAGACAAAAGAAGAGCTAACAAAAAGAGGGAGGTAGGGGCCGTATTTGAAGACAGAGTCACTGATCATTTCCTAGAATTTTTGAAAAATTAACCCTTAGAGGCGAGAAGTACCAAAAATTGCCACACAGGACAAAAGGCAGATATCTAGCCCCTTGTGTGACACTGAAGACACCTTACACATGAAGAAGATGCTAGAAGCAGCCAGATTAACAAGATGGATTTCCCAAATAGCAACCACTGTTAGACCACCGATAGCTGATTTCTCATTAGCAACAAAGAAGGTGGGAGACGGTGAAGTAACAGCTTCAAGCCTTGAAGAAAAAACCTGCCAGCCTATTTACTCCCTGAAAGTATCTTCTGGAACAGAGAGAAGGCAAAGACATTTTCAGACACAGGGAAACAAATTTTATCACCCACAGACCCTCAGGAATGGGAAAGGCTCAAGGGTATGCTTCAGGAAGAAGGAAAATGATCTCAGAAGGGAGGTCGGAGATACCCAAAGCAAACGGCAAGCAATTTGTTCGACTTCTGGTGATTTAAAAAAAGAATGAGTTAAAATGCTAGATGAAAATAGAATGTAAATTGGGAGAAGGACGTTGGAATGAAGGCTTGGATTGCGGAGGGGGGAAGGACTAGAGATAATGACTTCTATTATACGCTACCAAATTAAATGAGCACGTTATAATGTCTAAAATAGCCACATGGAAATGGAGTGCATGGCTTCTGCATCAGTAGAAGAAGAAAAGCTGTGAAGAGGAGAAAAAAAAAAAAAAACTACACTGATGAGAATTTGAATCCATGGTCAGGTGCTCTTCCGAAGCATAGAGAAATGCGTGAGCACAGGACTCCTCGTGGGATGGCGCGTTATATGGTGGACAGGCCTTTGTGCACGATTAAGTGACCCCCACCCCGCCGCCTCCCCCTCCCTGAAAGCATTTCTACTGCTCTTGAAGGCCCAAATCTCTACATGATGCAACTAACCCCTAATTGAATTATTCCAGTTAATCCTGTAGTCAGATGTGGGGAATGGGGAGGCAACACGGGAAGGTCAGGATGCATTTGAGGGGAATAAAATATTCCTTTGAAATGACTGGGCATAAGCAAAGAGAGAGAATGAAGGATTCAGCTCCAGTTTGTTCATGCCTTCATCGGGGCCCAGAGCCTTAGGGCTTATTCCACAGGCTGCTCTTTAATAATACTAAATTGCGATTATAGATGAGGTTGGTGGAGGATTCTCCTTTCTAATCCAGGCAGGTGTCCCTGGAGGAGAGGCCCTTAGACATTCCTGGCAATTAAGGAAAGGCTCTTGATCATAAAGTGATCCCTCGAGGTGACCAAATTGTCTGCCTTCTATGCTGAGCAGTGTGACAATGAAGCACAAATGTGTGTTTCTTTATATTCTGGTGCACGCTGTTTAGTTTTTGTATAAGTCATGCTCAGGGCTAGGTTTTTACATTCTCAGGATTGCTCGATTTACCTTCCCATTAACATCAATGGAGTTCCACAAAGACCTACAGAAGAATCCAGACCACTTCACCAGGGGAGGGGTGAAATGCAAGTCCCGTTTGCAAACTGGGATATGTCCTACTGAGCGATTTAACCAAAACCCAAAGCCCCAGCTTTCCTCTGAGCCTCCGTTAGCTGTGAATGCCCCCATCTGAAGACTTTGCCAACCTACGTGCTGCTTCTTCCCCTCCCGCCAATTTCCTAATCCCTTCGATTCTTGTAAATCAGAGTGGTGCATCTTGTCCTTTGCAGAGGTAGGATGGCAACCTGCTGCTTGGCCACTTTCCTGAGACCTATACTCTGGCTTCCGGTCTTTCAGAACAACCACTCTATGAGAGGATGAAAGGAAGGAGCATCCCTTCTCCCTACCACCCGAAACAAAGACAAACCTCAAGCTATGGTTTCACTTTACTGAGCCCTGCCCTGATATTTAACCAGGATTGTGGGGGTGATGGTGGGGTTGGCTAATTAGGAGTTTCTTCTAGGCAAACAAGCCACGTGAAAGAGAAGCAGGTAAGCCTCTCTGAATGGAGCAGAGCCCAAGAGCATTGCCCCAGACCCATAACAAGCATCATCTATGCTTATTCTGCTCATTTCTCTTCTTCTGGTCACCAACTATCTCCGTGTTGTCAAACCCAGGGCTCTTGCTTTTGCCCCAACTTACTCACTTCTCAGCAGGTGTTTGGCACAGTGGACTTCTCCCTCCTTGAAACTCAGCTTTTTTGGCTTGGTTGATACGACATGAACTAGCTCTCTGCTGTGACCTCTACCTGCCCTGTACATGATCGTGTTCTTCCAGGCGGGCCCTGGGCCATCCTCCTGCCAGTACTCTTTCCCTAGGAAAACATCCATCTCCACCCATGTGCCCAGTGTCTAGCCCAGCCCTCCTTTGAGTTCCTGACTTGCATCTCTGATGGCCTGCCTTACACAGCTGTTACAGACGTATCCATAGGCGTGTCACAGACACGTCTGGGTCAACGTGTCCTGAGAAGTGAACATGTTATACTCACTGCCGAATCTGGTCTGGGCTCCTCTCTCTCAGAAAATGGAGCCACCATCCTCCCAATTGCTCAAGACAAACGAGCAATTGACCCTGCCACCTCCTTCCATCCCACCATCCTCATATCCAATCCATTAGCTAATTGTGCCCATTCTGCCTCCAAAATATTTAGCAAATCCGTTCACTTTCTAGCTCCACTGCCAACACCCTGGTGTCCCTATTCTCTTCTCATCTAAAGCACTCACTGCCTCCAAACTGGTCTTCCTGCTTCCATTCTCCACCTTCTATATATAACAGCAAAATAGATGGAAACTGATTGTTCCCTTCTAATACTCGTCACTGATTTTCTGTTCCACTTAGAATGATCCTCAAATCTCTTCCTGCGACCTATCATGTGTAATGAACTGGCCTCTGCTCTGAGCCTGTAACCCTTGTGGAGCTCTTTCCTATACTAGGACCTTTGCACATGCTCTGTCCTCTTTACTAGAAATGTTCTTCTGCTCTTTCACAGCTCACTCTTATCATTTAGGTCCCAGCTTAAAAATGACCTCTTCAGGAAGGCTTTCCCTGTCTACCCTACTTAAAGTATGCCCCCCTCCCTTTCCTTCAGCTGCAGATTGCTGTTTGTTTCCTTCATAACATATATCATGATTGGAATCTATGTGGTTTTTACTTGTTTATAGAAAATTCTTAAAAAAAAAAAAAAGAAAGAAAGAAAATCCTGCTGACTAGACTATAAGATCTACAAGGTCAGGGATCACATGCCTTTACCTTTTTGGGGGAAGAGGCAGAGGGAGAGGGATCTTAAGCATCTCCATGCCCAGTGTGGAGCCCAACATGGAGCTCAATCTCACAACCCTGAGATCATGACCAGAGCTAAAATCAAGAGTCAGATGCTTAACCAACAGAGCCTCCCAGGTGCCCCTGTTTACCACTTAATTCTAGCACCTCTCACTGCACCTAGCATGAGGGAGGCCCTTAATAAAGACTATTGCATGGAAGAATGAATGAACTCTTCACTTCTTACTCTGGTAGCTTCTCTGTGCCCTTGACTGGTCCCAGAGTTCCCTCCTCAGGGGCGGAGTGGGGTGTGCTGATGCAGAAAGGAAGACTTTAGGAGACCTGCCTTTAGAGTCTGTGGCTGGCACTAAATGCTCTGAAACTGTGAGGTGTTCTTTTGTTCAGAAAACTATGAGTGAGAAAAATTCTAGAGGGGTTACTGATGCCTTGAAATATCCATGTGTGTTTGGTGGTTCTATTTGAGCCCCAATATACTACTGACTGACTTATGTTCAAAGAGATGCACAGAATCATGGTAATTGCATATCTTTTAGTAAAGGAAAGATACTGGGTTGTTTTGTTTTGTTTTGCTTTTTTCCCTAATCGGGACTATGGTTTGAAGGTGGCTGTTCTCTAGCAGCAACGTTTTCAGGCTTATACTTTTCCTCTGTTAACACCATTGTCAGATGGTAGATAACTGAGTATTCATGTAGCCAAAGGGCGTGCAAAAAAGCCATTGAATCAAGGAAGGAGATTGGCAGAGGCTGAAACTAAGAGGAATGAAGACATGACAATATTGGAAGTAACTAGATGAAGGAAAGGTGGTTGAAGAAAAAACAAAGAAAATCCATTGAAAACAGCCTCTTTCTATTCTGTGAAAATGTGGGAGAGGCCAATTCCCCACCCTCTTATTGCCGGGCTTGCTTGTTTGATAAGAGATCCAACCACTGGTTTCTGCTGACAAGCAGAGAGGCTAGTAATGGGGTACATTAGTATACATATGTGAAAAGTGAACCCACAAATGTAGAACCTCAATAGAAATAGAACAAGTTCTTTGGTGGCTGCCATGGAACCTAACATTTGAACATCTCAATAGTAATCAAGAGTCTTTTTATGTTGAAGACAGAATTTAAAAAAATAAAAAAAGCCTCATAAAGGCAGCGGGAGAGTTTAGTATTTCACTTCCCTTAATAGGAACAGATTTTACCAGTGAAAACTCAGATTTAAAGGCTAAACAAAATAAAAAAACCTTTGTGGGTTTTTATTGTTTTGTTTTGTTTTGTTTTTGTTTTTGTTTTTTTGGTCTGAGTTGGGAAACCAAAAAGTGCAGGATTATTTCAGAGGGTTATTCCAGAGAGTTCTCTTAGTATGAACTAGTTAGGAATAAAAGCTTGTGTATTTTGGGCAGCTCTCAAAACACATCTAGGAACCCATAAAAGCCACATTTTACTATCCAGTGGTAAGAAGGAATTTTGTGACCTTTTGAGAAATTTTGTTTTGTTTTTCCTAAGAAAACCGCGATAAGGAAGTGAAGCAAGTTTCTTGGCAATGGGGAGATTGCCTCAGTGCCACAGGCTTGTGTTCCCAGGGGTGTAGGGGGCTCTGAGCAAGCATACTACCATCAAGTTGTCCTGCATGTAGGTTCCCAAATTTTGCATTTAGAAAGTTGTTCTAATTTCCACCCACCCTTGGGGTTTATGGGACAGAGGGCAGGGGCAGCCGTGGAGATGACTCCATGCCAACTCTTCCCCAGTGCGCAGGGGCTCTAAGGTCCAAGTCCAAGATTACCATGAATAAAAGGCTAAAACCCAAAAGTACAAAGAACCAAACATGGGGGTCAACCTGCAAGGAAGAAAAAGCAATTTGGGAACACAAGAAATAAGCTCCTGGATCCTTATTGCAGCCTCTGGTCTCTGAAACCAGGGTGCATATCTTTTAGTAAAGGAAAGGTACTGGGTGGATGGGGCTCATGCCTTCTCAACACTTGACACATTCGACCATACTTATCAAAAAATTCCCTTTCCTTCTTTACCTTACTTCCAGAGTTTCTTTTCTTTTCCAGACTTTGTTTATTTGAGAGAGCGCACTACGGAGAGAGAGCAAGCACAAGTGGGGGCAGAGGGAGAGGGAGAAGCAAGTTCCCCACTAAGCAGGGAGCCTGACGTGGGGCTCCATCCCAGGATCCTGGGATCAGGATCTGAGCTGAAAGGAGAGGCTTAACCAACTGAGCCACCCAGGCTTCCCCACCTCCATCCAGACTTTCTAACTGCTCCTTGTCAACTTTCTCTGCAAGATACTCTTCCTTTGCTAATTATTTAAATCAGGCATTCTTAACTGGAATTGATTTTGCTCACCAGGGGTTACTTGGCAATACCCAGGACGGTTTTGATTGTCGCAAAGGACGTGGGTGGGTGCTCCTGGCATCAAGGGAGCAGAAGCCAAGGAGTAGCAGCTTAGTAGAAGTTGCTAACCACCTTCAATGCACAGGCAGCCCTCTACAAAGAAAAATTATCTATTCTTGCACTCGTGAAACCATTGAGAAACTCTGGCTTAACTACTGTTATTTAATAGTGTTTATTCCTGGATTTGTTATTTTTCTCCTACTCTTTTTGGATTATCTTATCTCCTGCCACTCAGAAAAGTTGTAGCTATACTCTAATGGCTCCCAAATCTCTGTCTCCAGTTAGATTTCTCTTCTGAGTACGAAACTCATATCAAAGCTTCTTATTTGCAGGGAGGGGCTGCCCAACTGTCTGAATTCCTCCAAGCATTTAGATCTCTGTGTCACCAACAGGGTATAATACCTCCACTCCAGGCTCTAAACCGAGAATAAAATACTGGCTGTTGTCTGACTCATAATGGGAAAGAAAACAAACAAAAAAACCCAACAGGGGGGAAATGGTATTTCTGGAGTCCATCTACTATTCTGATCATCAGAAGCCTACATAATTATACAATTATCTCCGTGCTGGAAGGATTTCCTTCTAGAGATTGCATTTTATTATTTTGCCTTCAGATTTTTATCAGTTTATGGAACCTAGATCTCTGAACTGTTGTTTTGGGGCCACCACCTACCAGTGGAAAATACTAGTGGAAAAACTTGATTTCCCCGAAACACAGACAAACAAACAAAAAAAAAGGATTGTGTTTATTCCATCATTCTTGTTACTTTGGCTGTCCGGAAACCTATTGCAAGTTTGAATCTCAATAATAGCAGCCCTCTGGTTGACTTATTTGCATTTCATTGTTTTTTATGGGTCCTTGACTTTCTTTTACATTTTCTCACGTTAATGTGTACTTTTTGGTTGTGAGGCATCTCAAAGGTGTGCAGGGCTGGTTGGGAGAGAAGAATTAAAGAGCTCAGTAAGTGGAAAACAGAAGGAATTCTAGCGAAGGGGACAGAATGAAAGACCAGGATAAGGAGGAGACTGATTTGAGTCAAAAGAGGGGGAGCCTGTTAAGACACAGTGGAAAATCAGAAGGAGAGATGAGATTAGGGAAGGAGTGTAGACAGTGGACCGAGGCAACAGGTAGCCACAGAAGATCCTTGAACAAGAGTAGCATCATACACTTGTTTTGGGAAGGTTTTAATTGTAGTGTTGAGTATGTACCAACGTAGGAGAAAGCTAGGGAGGTAATGCCAGGGGAGATCAAAAGCTGGGCAGCTATGGGAAGAATTGGAAGGGAAAAGTGAATCAAGTTTGGATATAAGACATGAAGGAATGAGGCATTGATTACAGCAGGTGTTTAGGGTATTATTATGGCCAGAGAGAATTAAACAAGAGGAAGGGATTTGGGTGCTTTGGAGAGGTATGGAGAGAGAGGAAGACAGAGAAAGGCAAATATATTCCTGGATTGTAGGGTCCTAAGATTCCAGGTCTTTTCTTTTGTCTTACCCTTAACTGGATCAAATATGAACACTCACTTCTTCACTAGACTGGATGCTGTCAAAGCCACCTAGCTTCCTGTTAGAAGAATACTGCTTTGAGATGTTGACCACACTGCATATTAACTCAAAGCACAACAATGTAGTAAGTAAGAAATCACTTAGAAATGCTCTTTAAAAAAAAAATTAAAAAAAAACAAAAAGAAAAAAAAGAA
This sequence comes from Canis aureus, assembly GCF_053574225.1. Lineage (NCBI taxonomy): Eukaryota > Metazoa > Chordata > Mammalia > Carnivora > Canidae > Canis > Canis aureus. Next base: position 15,334,907 of record NC_135647.1, read on the forward strand.
ACGCTCTTTAAAAGATCCACTAAGTTATCATTTAACCACCTGTTCAATTCACAGACCAGTTCATAAGTAACACCCTACTCTTCTTCCTCAGCCCAGTGGAGCATTTACTTCTCTTTCCAGGTCAGTTTATAAAGACTATTCACATTTCTCCCAACCTTTTGTTATGAAAATTTTCAGACCAAGTGCAGTTGAAAGAATTTTACAGTGATCACCTGGATTATCTGCAATTTAGATCCTACAATTCAGAGTTAACTGAATTTGTTTTATCTCCAATCTGTGCATCCTCCCATCCATGAACTCAACATCCATATTTTTGGTATATTTCAGAGTAAATTGCAAACTACTACTCCTCTATGGTAAATAAGATTATTGGTTTTTAACTTCTGTTTTCTGAATTTGTACAAAGCTGGGCTGTGCCAGCCTGCCTAGATAGACTGTAAAGATCAAAGGGAAGCCTGTGGCTCTTTCTGTGGGTGGCTTATCTTCCCAACCCCCCGCCCCAGGCATTTGAACATTGGCTCTTTAATTATAGTGGTGCCTAACCTGTGCACTTGAGTTTCTAGAAAGTGGGAAAGGGAATTCTTACAAATCTAATCATAGTGTCTTCTATACTCTTTGTATTTGAGGCTGAAAAGACTCCTGCAGGTAGTGTAGGTGGAAAAATTTATAGAAAAGAAAAGAGTGGTCCCCAGGCATATAAAAAATATAGCCTATGTCTACATTTCTGGATTTCCATGTATCAAATGGGCTTAAAGCAAAATTATAACTGTAGCAACAGAGGGGTCATAGAGAATACAGATTTTCTCTGCTTTTGGACACAAAATATTCCCAGGAAGACCTTCACTATTGTCCCAATCTGTCAGTTTTAGAGGCAGAAACTACAGTGGTGAGGAATGAGATACAAGTTTTTAGCTGGCAAAGGAATGGTAGTTATCAAAATCAGAGATGGTCTTATTGGGATTTACAAAACTTGGGATTTACAAAACAATTATTACTGTGTGTTTTTACCACATGTGGTTTTCGAGCTTATGGAACATGATCCAGCAGTGTAATGACAAGCCTGAGTATAAGAGCATTCTATTAAGGATTGTTTTGCCTCCTTTTTCATGTCTGTTGTATTTACATTTAAGTTTTAATTGATGTTTTGGCCTTGTGTTTGCCCCTGAAGAGATTTTGTAAAGGCTTTCATTTTTTAATACATAAAAAGGATTATATTCCAGGTATATTAAGTAAAAAATACCCTTAAAGTCCCCAGAAATGAGATCTTGCTGGTGTAATAAAACTTTATTTTGCAATATCTATCCATTAGCCCCACAAACAAACCAAAGACATTGTCTTAGAGACTTGGGGAAAAGGACCTCAGTTTGGAAAGCGTCAATGTAAGGAACTGATTCTCAGGTGTAAGCATGGCCTGAACAGAGAGGTGGAGACAAAGTTAGAGACGAACACAAAGTGGGTGATTATTATGCTAAGCTCATTTTGAGAAACAGCATCTGAAGGAGAAAGTCCTTGACCAGTCCGAGGAGGTCGAAGCTGGCTTTTTTATCTTGGTCTTCTCAAATCAACACAAGGGGTAGTCTGACAAGGAAATGAAATCAAGGAAAGAGGCAGAGATCATATTTTTAAATGTGATTATCTGATTTTTAAAATATGGAGCCTCCCTGAATTTCATTCACTGGAGAAAATTAAATGCTCTTGGTCCCTCCGGGGATCTTAGAGATAAGAGTGTGACCATCCTGGCTTACGGATTTAGTCTGGGGAGCCTGCCTGACGGTGATGGAAAACTGTTGGCTCCACGGGTTATCTCAGGGATTAAGGCTGGTCTCTTTCACAAGAGTCAGGCAAATGCATCCCGTGATACATTTAGCCTCCAACCAGGGAAGCTGTTTATAACAGCTACGTACCTACAGGCATGAGGTGAGTAAAAATAAGCACTCATTATGTTTCACGTTGTGACTCATGTAACCTTGTAGGAATGCTCTGCGGGCTGGTAACTTCCAGTACTTATGCACAAGGCTACTTTACATCCAGGGGATCTAAAGCACATTACTATACTAATATTTAAATCACTACTTCATACTTAGAGTTCCATCTCCAAGATATCCAGATGGGAAGTAGGCATTTATACCAAGGACAGGAGGAAGAAGCATAATTTAGTAGAAAAGGATGGGAAAAGAGCAACCCTGTCCTTTTAACCAATGCATCTGGAATGACACACTTAAAGAAATTTCTACCAAAATGATGGCTAATTGACAAGGGAAGATAATTTGATTCCATCGTTTCCGTTCACACATACTATTGTTTCAGCCCATGATGTTTTGTTTACTCTGGAAGGAAATATTTTACCCCCTCTGAGATAATTAATTTTTGTCAGCTTCACTGTTTATAAGGGAAACTGAGAAACTGTTAATTGAAATACAGAATGAGTCACTGTTTTCAGTAATTTTTGGCAGCATTCTAATTTGTGTCAATCCCAGCCTAATTATTAGATTTTTTGGAAGCAGAAAGCATATTTGATATTTCTCTTACTGATCTTTTTCTTCCTTTTTTTTTTTTAATATGTGCTGCCTGACAAAGGTTATACAGTTGATATGAACATGAGGTAAAATACCAGTACATTTGAAATACCAGGAGGTTCATTTTGTCACGCTTGGCTCATCACGCTAGCCCAGTGTTTAGAAAGCTCTCAGACTGTGGTCTTCCTCCTACCCCCAGCCCGGATGAAAAAAATGCTGTTCTTTTGAAGACCTTTTAGCTAGTACTAAGCCACGGTATATGGCCCGTCACTAATGACATCACTGAAGTAAACTTCCCAGAAGCCATCAGGGAGAAGTCGTTTGGAAATCCAATTGAATGTCACTTGTAAAGGGCAGGCTTCTAGAAGAGGTGACCAGTCATGCATTCCTGAGTTATTTGTTGTAAAAGCATTAATCACTATGAACTCATTTGCTCCTAATGTGAACACCCTACATTATTCCACAGGAACTCTCTTCCCAATGATCATTAATGTAGAGATCTGAAGCTGCTGACAATGGGCAAGGTTAATAAAATCTGTTAGATCAATGGCCAGTGTAATGGGACTGTTAATGCTTCCTAACAGAAGTGGGATCTTCCTGGTAGCGTCAGAATGAAGGCAGGCAAAGAGGCAGCTGGCTGTGCTGGCCAAACAGCCCCACCTCTCACCACCTGAAGTGGCCTCTGGATGAAGAGCGCATTGATGTCAGCTGCAGCGTGTGGCCAGGCCTCTGAAGGGGCAGCTGTGGGCTGGGGAGGGAGCTACAGGGTGGCCACAGGGACGGCTCTGCTACCGTGCTCCAGCTACCTGCCTCCCTGCGTCCTAGCCCCTGGTGGTGCTATGGACATCCTAGGACTTCGCTTCACCCCACTCTATCTACACTGGGCCACCAAGGAGATGAAGGAGGACAATCAGTGATAATGGTGACAATCATGGCTAATGCTCACTGGAAGTTCTCAGAGGTCAAGGACTAAGCCCTTTACATATTCTAATCTCAACCCTCGAGGCCCTACTCTCCATGACGTGAGGACGATTCTCCATTTTATAATGGAGGAAGCTGAAGTTCAAACAGATTCAGTAACTAGTACAAGGTCAGATTTGAAAGTGTGTGCCCTTAAGCACTATGCTCCTTTATTAGTGGGAGAGCCACAGAAACTGTAGCCTAATTTCAGACCAAAGAAAGGTACAGGGTGTAACCGTTGGCCTACACACCTTGCCACTTGTACATGCATCCTGTCGGTATGTTCAGGACCAATCTTGGAAAAGTCTGTGAAAACTATGGTTTGTCTTTAATGCTGTTCACTAAGCTTTGCTACTAAAATGTGGGTACCTGGGACCTGTAACAAGGGCAATTGCTTTGTGCCACCCACCTGCAGCCTTGTTGGGGCCCCAGGAGGCCTTCTCTGCCCAGCAGAATCCTATTATTAAAATTTGTTCCTTCTCATTACACCCCTGTCTCATAAAAACTTGTCACATTTCTCTAAGGGTCTTGATCTCCTGACTTCACCCTAGCTAGTTTAGGTAGAGTAAGAAGAAGCTATGGTCTCCTGGGGATGCCTCTGAGCACAATGCGAATAGGACTGACAGCAGAGGCCACCCAGAGCCAGCACCCAGGGCCCCAGCAACATAGCCGGGCATGGGAGCACAGTGTCATGGGCTCTGGAACATTCTGAACTCCCAGCGACTATTGTAACTGAGGTGCTGACATGGCTGCCTTGGGGCTCAGAAATGGAAACTGGATGGAGTTCACAGGTGGAGGCTAAAGATGCAAGAGGCTGCCAAGAGCAGAGGAAATTAGGGACTGGGATGAAAGAGGAATGGTAGCTATAAGCATAAAAAATATAAAATCCCAACACTATTAGATGTTCCCAGTCAGCAGTGTTCCCTGCTCACCCCACCCCCAGATCTTACGAATACACATCATAAGTGCTAGACTACATGGCAGAGGATAGAAATGCAGTCGTACTGAGTAAGAGAAATTAGCACGAGGAAAATGCAGGGACAGCATTGTGGAAGATTGTGTTGGCTGTGAAGAACGCGGATGATTAGAATACAGGGAGGGAAGACATTCCACAAAGAGCGTTGGGCATGAACAAAAGTGTGAGAGTGGGAACAAGTATGCTGAGTACAAAGGAGAATGAAGGAAACAGCCTAGTTCTAGTGGATGAGTGTGTGTAAGTGTGTACGTGTGGGTGTATAAGTGTGCATGCATGTGTGTTGGAAGAGGAGAGCAGAGGCCGTGGGGAATGGTGAGGGGTAGCCCATTGCAAAGGGCCTTGGTGGCCAGACAAAGGAGTTTGGGCCAACACAGTAGGCAATAGGGAGCCACTGTAGGCCCTTGGACATCTAGGGAGCATAGTCTAAGCTAAGTTAAGGGAAGTTTCATCTGGTAGCTGCATAAGAAAGTAGATTAGAGAGGAAAGAGAAAATTAGGGACATAGGCAGCTGGGGCAGCCTAACATTATGATTTATCATTTATCATTTTCTCTCCTCCAGCACACATCCATATTGCCCTTCTCACTGGTGGAGGTCATGCTCAGGCCACATTGCTATCCCCGGAAGAAGAAAGGCCTCACTGTGTTGGCTGGCGCCAGCATTATGTACATCACCAGGTAAGAATTGCAGACAGATAATCTACCTAGGCTCTTCCTTCAGGACTATGAGGGATGCCCCTGAAGAAGCATACTGTCTTATAGGAATGCCTTTATCTTGCTTTAGCAGAGATTTAACCATTACTAAATTTTTAGGTAGGAAAGATTCTTATTGTTTGATGTTGATGCTCATGGAAATATCACATGCACTAGAGTACACAGGCGTCCATGCTCAGGCAAGAAGTCATGCGTTCCTCTCTCCCCTTCATGAAGAAGTCGTCATTGCAAAGCTATGCTTATTACTTTCCCCAAGAGAATACTGATCATTGGTTTCATTTGCAATTAAAATGTTTGGATGTTTATAGCAGCAATATCCACAAGACCCAAACTATGGAAAGAGCCCAGATGTCCATCAATAGATGAATAAAGTTGTGATATATATATATATACACACACACACACACACATATATAGGTATATGTATATATGTATATGTATGTGTATTTACACATACAGCCATCAAAAAGAATGAAATCTTGCCATTTGCAATGATGTGGTTGGATTTAGAGGGTATTATGCTAAACAAAATATGTCAATCAGAAAGACAATTATCATATGATCTCATGAAGATGTGGAATTTAAGAAACAAAACAGAGGATCATAGGGGAAGGGAGGGAAAAATAAAACAAGATGAAATCAGAGAGGGAGACCACTCATAAGAGACTCTTAATCAAAGGAAACGAACTGAGAGTTGCTGGAGGGGAGTGGGGAGGATGGGTGATGGACATTGAGGTAGGCACATGAGCTTGGGTAATGAGCACGGGTATTCTATAAGACTGCTAAATCACTGACCTCTACCTCTGAAATTAATAATAATTATATGTTAATTATTTGAATTTGAAGTTTTAAAAAATAAAATGGGAAAAAAATTAAAAAAGAAAAAAAGTAAAATGTTGGGGTGGATGAATAATCTGAAGCACCCAAATATATTCCATCTAAAAAAGCATTTGTCAGGTTGATCAGGCTAGGTCTGGCCCATCCTGTCTGCTTGTATTGTTATGGGCTCATTTGCATCAACATTTGGCACAAGAGCTCCTATAGGGCATTTGGGCAATTGCCTGGGGGCTTGCAGAACAGCCTAGTCAGAGGCATGAGAGGTAATTCAAGTAGCTGGCCTAGATTTCATTATTCAGCCACGTGGTGACACCAGTACTCAGAGTGCCGCTCAGTGGTCTGTAATCAAGGGAAAAGGTGTGGCCTTCCACCTGATGATTGGAAACCCCCCTCTCGATTCTGGCGCCTTCTCATCCACTACCATGCCCTTGTTCTACTGATAAGGGCATGCCAAGCATAATACCTACAGATGGAAGCTAATCATGATATTGCTTCTCCAGTCTAGATTTACATAAACTGTTCACATCTGACAATCTGGGTAATCCCCCAACCCCTCCCTATGTGGGGGAAGTTTAATTTAGGATAGGACTCTGCTAGAAATGGGAGCCAGAAACAGAACACAATCCAAAGTACTGGGGCTCTCGCCATGCTTGTTTCATTGGCTTTCACCATCTTCTGTTTCAAAGCCTATAAGCTTTGTGCCCAGAACTCAGTTGATAGCTCTTCCCTTGTGTTTTCTCCATCTCCTGCAACGTATGCACCTCCCACCCTTCTGCGCCTCTCCTTTCCCGAGTGCCCAAATCTTTCTTGCTTCTCCTCTCTTGAATAAAGAAAGTACTTGCTCCGTAAATCTACCCCAAGACTCCAGTGATCCATGCTGTTCTCCAGTCTTGGGCCTTTGCATTGTAACAAAGGATAACTTTTAGAGAGCAGGCGATAGTTAGGAACCTTCTGGCAGTTGATGCCTGGAGCACAGTGTTGAGAAGGATTCTGAGACCCTACCAAAAAATAATTTTGTCATCCATCGGCAATTATCTGCCAATAGTGTAAGAATGGAGAGTGGTAAGATACATGCCATATATTTGCCATATTTGGCTTAACCCAAAGCAATAAATCCCTAAAGATAGAATATCTGGAACTTGGGGTTGGGTAAGAGTGTGTATACATCAAGATATCTTGTTGTTGTTGTTATGCATGGAACAGATGCAGGGTAGCGTCATGCTGAGTATGCATATGAATTTCCATGCTTTTGTTTTTTTGTGTGGACTTGCATCTGATTTGGTCTTCTCTGAGTGTAACTTTTGGAGTTAGTACATTAGGTAGCATTTTTTTGGTCTGTTAACTTTTTCTGCCTAACAATTTGGCAGTTGGTCATCTGTCACATCTGACTCATGCTCTTTTATATTCAGAGACCAAGAGGGTAAAAGACCACCAAAAGCCACTGGCATTTTGGGGAGAAATCATGGTGGCCATAAAGATGAAAAGAAGCCATCAAGAGGGCTTAGCTTGTTGGTGCCTGGGCATGCGATCTGACAATGCGGGAAACGGGGGTTGGAGAAAGGAGGTGTAATGAGATGGGGGTCTGTTATGAGTGCATCCTGTGTCCATTCAGTTATTCATCAGCTCCAGGCACTGTGCAAAGCGACTGAGTTTATAGTGATGTGCAAGGCACCACGCTGCCTCTAGGGACTGTCTGAAGAGAAGAGGGTGCCCAAACTAAGGGACGAGAGAGGGAGGGGGAAACGCAGGGTGCTATGGGTGCCCAGGAGGGATGTTGGGAGCTAGCTCCTGAAGGAAATTGATGTCTAAGTTGAGACCCAAAGAATGAGAAGGAATAAGTCAAAAGAGATGTGAAAAAGACCACCAGACAGAAGGAACAACATCTGCATAGGGCTGGAGTTGCTGAGAGGAGGGCTGAATTGGAGGACAGGGAAAAGCCAGATCATCAATTCACATCAGTGAGTCTGGACTTTGAAACTGAGGGCTTCTCTGTGGGAAAGTTTTAGGAGGAGGAGTGAAATGATGTGGCTTATGTAAGAAAGATGATTGGAAAGATGACTCTGGATGAAGTGCAGTAATTGCAGAACAAGACCTGGAGGCCTATTGGTGGCATTTGTGCTAACTCGGGAGAATTGACAGTCTCAGCCAATCTGTAATTGGAATGAGAGAGGGTGAGTGGTGGTGGAGGTGACTTGGAGGTCATCCAGTGCTGGAGGCCCGAAGCCTCAGCAGAATAAACGACACACCCAAGGTCATATGGCTAGGGAAGATCAGAGCGGGACTTACACTCGGGGCTCCTATCTCCGAGTACAGTTCACTTCCCATGATATCCACACGGCCGGGTATTTGTTCAGCTCCCCGTTTGTGCAAAACACATCTGTGAAATGTGGGGGTAGGGGGGTAGAGTGGAGGTGGGGTGCAGGGAGAAGCATGCAAAAATGCTTAACCTCATTTCTATGGTCAAACTTCTGTGATGTCATGGTTCCCAGTTCTGTGCTTGGATTGGATGTTAAAGTGATACAATGGAGCGAGGGTAGAGAGAGGACAGAGACCAGTCACCAGCAGGCATGTGACTGGGTGGGCCCCAGCAGGGAGCCAAAGTGGTTTGGGATTTGGACTTTCTTGTCATTGATGAAGCACTAAATCAACATTTGGCCCATTGGGCTCCATTTTTACTAGAAGGAGGCAACTAGATTGATGTGCTGCCCTACACACCGAAGCTCCCCTGCTTCTGCCCGTCATTCCTGGCTGGGGGATCTCACACTCTGCTGCCTGCTGCCTCAACCCTTACGCAAGGCTCTGGGGCCCATGAGCCCTCACAGCCACAGATGGCCAGCAATGAAGTTCCACCAACCATGCATATCCATGGAGATGTTTTAGGGAAGTGGCCATGGGCCAGCTGTTAGGCATGCCAGTTTGGATGGTCAAATAGGGAAACAGCCTCGCAGGAATGAGGTAAAGAATATGGGCCAAGGCCAGAGTGAGCGTGAGAAACAAACATGAGTCAGAGAAAAAGGCAATAACTCTGAGCTGGAGAAGCACTGCCCTGCCGAAACCACGTTACATCGACCCAAAAATAGCCAAGACCGTGGGGACTGCCTCTAATGTGGCACTTGATTTTTGTGATTTTTCAGATTGCAAAATTGGAGGGCTGGCCCATAAGTTGGAAAATAAAGCTTCGCAAAGTAGTAATAACTGTAAATCTTTCATTTCCTTTGGAAAGCATTACTCACCTATAAATGCAGTAGCTTGCTCCTTGCTCCCTTCTCTCTCACCCCTAAATACCTCACCTAGCTCTCTTTGAGGTCATGGTGAGGATCAGGAAAACAGAAATATTCCTACAGCTGGCTCTGATTCACTCTTTCATGGAACAAATATTTCCCCTAACGCAGGGCTGGTCCTGCTGGGAAAAGCCAAATTATATAAGGCCAAGCCCCTGCCTATGAGGGGGCTTTGTACTTAATAAGGGGGGGGATGAGCCACATGCTATAAAAACACAAGACGGGAAGGGATGACATTTAGCCAATACAAGAAACTGCGGGAACACAGAGGAGGAAGCGGTTATGTCTGGCTGGGTGGTGTGGGAAGGCCTCAGGAAAGGTGCATGTTGGATCCTGATCCTGGAGGACTGGCGGATTGCAGGGGCAAAAGGGAGAGAAAGTGAACAACAACATGGTCCCACGGCCAAAAGAGCACAGATCATGGTAGAGCAATGGTCGGCACCTCCCTAGAGCCTGACCTGCTGGTGACAGAGGCTAAGGGGAAGTGGCCTTACCACTGCCCACCCCCTGAGGCTCAGGACAGCAGGCTAGAGGCTAGACACGGTGTAGACAATGTGAGGTTTGGTTGTCACTATTTGTTTCTACAGCATGGAGGGGAAGTGGGAGCTGTTAGTAAGGTGGCTAGAGAATTCTGCTGTAAAAAGGCTGCCTTGACAGTGGTGTTTAAAACGCATCAGAACAGCAAAATGTGGGAAGCAAAATAGAATAAAATAACACACAAATAGAAATCAGTTGGAATATTCTTACCAGGGAGTTTAATCCCCATGTCCTATTCTTCGTCCACAGTTATGTCATAGCTCTGGTGTCAGCCGGTGTCTGGATACTCAGAGCACCCTTTCCCTGGTTACATGTGGGCAGAACCCTCTTCTCTAAGAGCGCTCTTCTCTAAGCATGTGAGTGCTCACACCTGCCACGTTGACACCTATGCAGACCGAGAGGTCACAAGACCTAGATACCTAGCCTCCTGTGCCCAGTGCCTTCACCAGGCTCTGCTTTCAGGTCAGCTTGGCACCCCCATTGCCGACCCACCCTGCTACTGGCTGCTAATGCCCTGTGTCAGTAGAGCACTGCTAACAGCCACTGAAACAGTCCTAGCTCTTGCTCTCAGTAGACCAGAAGTCTGCAGGTGCCATAGGTGTCTCTGCTAGTGTGTAAGGTATTGCATACCGAGGACAAGCATCATGCAGACATGCAGCTATAACCCAGCAGTAAGGGAGATATTTGTAAAGTTGCTCCTGAAGCACAGTTCCCATGAGGCAAGAGCGATCGTTCCTTTCTTCTATACTATGCTCACTCAGGTGAGCTCCGACATTGAAGCTGCCTGGGCCCTCAGGTGTAGCAATCCACTAAATTTATACAGCCATTGACATACACACTCACCTGTGTACTATACATATAGATATCTTACCTCTAGGATACATTAAAAATTGCCAGAGGGATACACGAAGCTGAGTTCCCAGATCAGCCCCTACTTCCACTGGTGCATTATGGTGAGTTCCTGTCCAGAGCCCCTGTTACTTTTTCCTGGGCATAAATACAACCTTGGTCTGGGGCCGTCTGGATGCATCATAGTTGCACAACCTTGATTCTTGAGATCAGAATTCCAGCCCCATTTTCCACAGTACATCTTAAACCCCAGGTAAATTAATATGTGAAATAAATGTGAAGATCACACACACACACACACACACACACACACACACACACTCTTATTATCAGCACTTGGAATCCAGGGCCAGCCAGGATGCAGACAGGTAGCAGGTGAAAATGGGGGAGCCAGAGAGGACATGGCCATTTGCTGTCCTCATGATTCCTGAGCAAACCTCAGCTCTCTCTCAACCAGAATGCCTGTTGGAGAAATTAGCAGCAAGACCAACCTACAGAATGATACCGTGGGTGTCAGGACAGAGGGCAGCCCTGAGACACATTGTGGAGGGAACAGAACAGGTTTTGTGGAGTCATTGGCATGCCATGAGCAAAGGAGAAGGAAAAATCAAGGAAAATTCTATGAATTTTTGGCTGTTGGACTGGGAAGATGGTGGGTGCACTAATAGAAGCAGAAGCATACTTTCAGGGTATAAGTAAAAGATTGCATTTAAAATCCCATATCTGGGTCCTATTCTGGTTTAATTGGTTTAGGATAAGTCCTAAAGTCCTTTTAAGGTCCCCAAGGCAATTCTAATCTTCAGCCAAGGTTGGGAACCACTTGCCTAGAAGAACTTCTGTTTGGACATTCAGACCGGGCCCTCCCAAGAGAGGTGGGACAGTGGAGATCCAGAGAGGGAACCCTCCTGGTGGGATGAGATTACTGAAGAGATAGAGGCAGGGGAAGCTGGGAGAGACAGAGAGGGAGAGGGGGGAGGGGAGGGAGGAGGAGGGAAAGAGGAAGAGAGAGAGGGGAGGAAGAAGAGACAAGAGACGGAAGGGGGAGGAGGGAAGAGAGAAAGGGTGGGGAGAAGGGTGGAGCCAGGGAGACAAGGAGAGGGGGAGAGGTAGAAAGTGAATGAGGAGGTAATGCCCTCGCCCAAGGGGCTGAGGGGGCAAGGGGAGCAGCCAGGTAGCAAAGAATGATCAGATGGTAGCAAACCGAGAAGGTACAGGAGTCCTTTTTGTAGCTTAAGGCTGGCAGGTGTCTTCAACGTGCCATTGCTCACATGTGTGACTGGGAGCTATTTGCAGAGAAGAGTACAAAGCCTGAGAGGGCAGGTGAGCAGAGGGGTGACATGGGAGTGCCTTGCAAAGGCAACAATAGGCTCCTCCGTCCCTACCTTAAGGAATCGCCAGGTCCCAGCTGTTGTCAGGGACATTTTCCTTGTAGAAAATCTGCTAACTTGTTGCATTTCTTGACAAAATGTGAATCCAGGTTGTCCCTGTCTTCTGGCCTCCGAAGCAACTGTGACCATCTGACATGCTTCTGTAGGAAGTCGGCCTGAAAATATGGGACCAGAGAGTCCTTTAGTTCTATTTTTCTGCTGGGCAAGGGAAAGAGAGCGTGAGTGTTAGCACTTTAAGAATTACATGCAGAAAGCCCATAAAACCCCTCGTTATCGACTCGTCCCTAACCCATAGACTTCCACTGCTATTGTACTGATGAGACAAGAAAATATGGATTTTATGATTACCGCTGGATGCTGCAAGATTTACGATGAGAAAATTATAAAAGATTAATTTCTAGCTGCCAGTCTATACCTGCCCAGCCTAACTCACACAGATTCACATGGCAGATGGCTCTAGGACACGTAATATTGCTCTCAGAACTGAGGAAAAGAAGTATTGGTCTCTTCAAAGTAATAATGAAGTGAGCAATAGATTAACTAGAATTTGGAAGATCATGGTTCCATCTGAGTTTCAGAGGCTGCAGTGTTCTTGGTGGATCAGGCAACTGAGAGCTTTCTGCAGCAGCCACAGGGAACTGCAGCTAAAGGGAACTATGGGTGCTAGTAGAACCGCCACAAAGAGCCATTCATTTAAAGATCTAAAGAAATTGGGACGCCTGGGTGACTCAGTGGCTGAGCATCCACCTTTGGCTCAGGGCGTGATCCCCAGGTCCCGGGATCGAGTCCCACATCGGGCTCTCTGCAAGGAGCCTGCTTCTCCTCCCTCTGCCTGTGTCTCTGCCTCTCTCTCTGTGTCTCTCATGAATAAATAAATAAATAAAATCTTTAAAAAAAAAAAAAGAAAAAATACCTAAAGAACTTGCCATCTTCCCAGCACTTGGGAAACAGATGTGCATAATAGATATGATCCCTGCCCCATTCCAGGCTACTGAGGAAGACAGTCAAATAAGCAACAAAGGAAAGTTCATGGTAAAGGAAGTAAGTGGCACAAGAACCTAACCGAGTGAGTGTTACAGGATCTTTGGGAATTCTTTTCTAGAGAAATGGACTTTTAAGTTGAGACTTGAATTGTAAGTAAGGTTCAGCTAGGCACAGAGCAAGGAGAAGCGTGTCTCAGGGAGTGAAAAGGTCAGAGGTGTTCCAAGCAGAGACAACAACATGAGTGAAGACCCAGAGCTGCAGAGCTTGGTTCGTTTAAGAAACAGAAAAGGATCCAGTATGGATAGGCTGTAGACCTGAAGACTGACAGGTGGGCAGGGAAGACCAGGTAGGCTGGGTAAAGGAGTTTGGGTATTCTCCTAAGGGGGTTGGTGCGGATTCCCTGGAGGCAGAGGAGTGCCATGAGCAGATTTCTCTTTGGGAAAGATTACTGGAGTACTGGCAGCCTGTGGTATGGAAAGTGGATTGAAGGGTGCAAGAAAGCCCAGCAAGTAGACAATTATAGAAACTCTTCCAGATGAAAGGGCCTGGAATGGAGTACAGTGGACATTTAGATGTGGTTTCATGGGATCTTACATGGGGCTGGGAAGAGCTGATATTGACTAAGAAGACAGTGACAAATTCCATTTTGGCCTCCATCCATCCTTCCCTTCCTTCCTTCCTTCCTTCCTTCCTTCCTTCCTTCCTTCCTTCCTTCCTCCTTCCTTCCTTCCTTCCTTCCTTCCTTCCTTCTTTCCTACCTTCCTCCCTCCGTCCTTTCCCTCCTCCTCCTCCTTCTCTCTCCCTCTGCCCTCCTCCTCTCAACATAAATTTCAGCAAGCCATAAAGAAGTGATCCCACCTGAGTATAAGCATCTCCTCACCCAGGCCTCTCACTGCCCTGCACGAAACAATTGCACTCTTGCCTGATAGCATATTTGTGTTTTCATTACTTTTCCGCTGACAGTTAACACACCTATAACTTTCTTTGCACTTTCTCTGTGAAGCTACAGACTTCGTTAACTTACCTCAGGAACTTTCCTTTGCGGAACCTTATGCTGAAGGAAACAAAAATGAAGTAAATAAAGAGAAACTTTCCAGGCCTCTAGGGGAATGTCCTTATTTGCAGACTATCTTATATAAATGTGCATGGAAACCAGGAAGCCCTAATTTCTAGTATACAAAGTCAACAAAGTGAACTAATTAAAACAATCTGTTTGGAGTGCATTCAGGTCTCCTTGTTGACCCCAAATTCCTCGCCCCAGCTGCCTGGGGATTTACTTTCTGTCCCGTATACCTTTCCCGGCTTGTCATGAGAAGCAGCCATACAGGAAAGAAGTGCTGTGGATACCCTTCTCACGTACATGCCCATGTGATGCACGCGTCACAGGATCCCAATGTTGGTTTAGTAATGATAACGTGGGGCAGGAAAATTCCCACCCAAAATGTGTTTCTTTGGCATGAGATCTATTTTAGGCTGATTATTTTTAAGGAACAGAAGGCTCAGGAAAAAACTTTGACCTTCCCCCAACTGCCCGAAAGAATTTAGATAGAGGGTCTGCTCCAAGAAGGAAGATATCACCATAGATAAGCACAGTGGAAAATGAACGAGGTGAGGCAAAGTCTGTTTAAAGTTATTTATTTATTTATTTATTTATTTATTTATTTATTTATTTATTTAGAGTGTGGTGGGGGGACGAACAGAGGAAGAGAGAGAGAGAGAGTAAGAATCTCAAGCAGACTCCACACCTAGCATGGAGCCCAATGCACGGCTGGATCTCACGACTCTGAGATCATGACCGGAGCCGAAATCAAGAGGCAGATGCTTTACTGACTGAGCCACCCAGGTGCCCCAAATATCTGTACGCACTAAATAGTAAATCCCCATTCCCTCCTTCCCATAAGCCCTGGCAGCCACCATGCTACTTTCTGTCTCTGAATTTGGTGACTCTAGGTACTTCAGATGGGTGGAATCACACAGTATTTGTTCTTTTGTGACGGGCTAATTTCATTTAAAAGAATATCCTCAAGGTTCATTCATGTTGTGGTGTGGGTCAGAATTTCCTTCTTTTTTAAAGTTTAATAGTATTCCATTGCATATCTATTCCACATTTTATGTTCCTGTTCATCCTTAGATGGCCACTTGGGTGCTTCCATGTATTAGCTATAGAGAATAATGCACCTATCAACACTCTCTTAGAGTTCTTGCTTTCAATTCTTTTGAGAATATATATATAGGGAAGTAGAATTACTAGATAATATGGTCATTCTGTGAATTAAACTAAAAAATTATTTTTTTTGAGTAACTGTCACACTTTTCTATAGCAGTTAAGCTGTTTTACATACCTACCAACAGTGCATAAGGGTTCCAATTCCCCCACAACCTCTCCAACACATGATATTTTCTAGATAGTAGCCATCCTAATGGGTTTGAAGTTATCTCTCATAGCTCTTTTTTTAATTTATATATTCATGAGAGACACAGAGAGAGAGAGGCAGAGACATAGGCAGAGGAAGAAGCAGGCTCCATGCAGGGAGCCTGACATGGGACTCGATCCCGGGTCTCCAGGATTACACCCTGGGCTGAAGGCGACATTAAACTGCTGAGCCACCTGGGCTGCCCTATCTCTCATAGTTTTGATTTGCATTTGCCTAATGGTTAGTGATGTTGTGTATCTTCACATGTTAGCCATTAGTATATATCTTCTTTGGAAATAGGTCTATTAAATATTTTGCTCATTTTTAATTGGGTTGTTTAGTTTTTTATTGCTGTTGTTGAGTTGGGGATGTTCTTTGTATATTATGGATATTAATCCTCTATCAGGCATATGACTAAAAACATTTTTTCCCATTCCATAGATTTCCTTTGCAACTGATTGATTGTGCTTTCTGATGTACAGAGATGGCCACTTAAATTTCATACCATAGGTGCCCCCCTTACCTCACCCTAGTCCTGAGCTTCATATTAGTCCTTGTCTCTTCCACAAGCATTTGACAAATCTGAAGTATTTAAAACAACCAAGAGTACACTTGGGTTTCTGAAAGTTTAATTAAGCTCAGAATTTTATTCTTCTGTCTGAACTCTTTTGATAACCAGAGGTATCCAAATTTGAATGTTGTTTCTGAAGTATGACCTGGCATATCTTAATTGTTATAAGAGGTAGGGAGCTTCAACGGAAGGTTGCTAGGAGCCCCCTGTGCCGTGCCTAAGAAGAGAGAAGCTTTAGAACTCTTATTAAATGATCACAATGGACCAGGCACAGTGGACCAGGCATTTTACATGTGTTAACAACTCCCTTAATCCTGATGACAGCTTTATAATATGTATGCTGTTTGCACCCCCACTTTTCATATGATGATAAGGGACAGAGGGGCTGAATAAATTGCTGAAGGTAAGACAGCTAATAGGTGGTAGAACTAGGATTTGGATCATAGAAGGCTGCTTCCAGATTCTGTCCTCTTAACCAATTTTAAACTGTAGTTGATATATCATCTTCCCCATATTTAATTTTAAAAGTTATTTCAGATTTTGGCATCTTCCAGTGCGGTTGGTTTCCAGCATACTGCATTTGCAGGCTCTGCTTAGACATCGTGGCTCCTCTCCTAGCATTTCTTTTCCTTCTCTTGGCTTCCAGAACTGACTTCTATTCTATCCTCACATGAGCAGGATCTGAGCCTCCTGTAAATCCATCCTTTCCTCCTGAACACTCTATCCACAGCTCTATTCATGAACTGAAATCAAGGCTAACAGCCAAACCCCTCCTACCTCTAAAAAGCATATGGTAATAGAGCAATAATCCTCCATCTCTGTCTCTCCTACCCCACAGACTCAGAGGGCTAATTAAAAGCTGCACCTGACTCTTAGGTACAGAAAAGCAAACCCCACTTGTCTGGCTAAGAGCCAGCAAATGATGCCCTCTTAGCAGGTTCAATGTCTCAGCAGGTCATACCTCTCAGAGCAAGGAAGAACTCATGTCCTCACATACTCTCTTTGGCTGATGATCTGTTTGATGTTCTCCCATAGTCTTTTACCAACATTGAATTTTAATAGATTAGGTAAAATCACAAAGCCCTGCTTATGAAATAGGAGGTCTCTTTGAATCAAGTCTATTCATCCAGAAAAGAATCACTTTTGTAGGTTTGTGGAGCACCTCAGCTGTTGACAAATGATCCCCATGGCTTCTTTTTATCTACTTTGGGCTCCAGAACCCCATTGATCTTGAGGATAAAATGGCTCCACCACCAACCCACCCCTGTCATCCTAATTATTGTGACTTGTCATTTTCTGCAGGGTCCTATGGATCTACTCTGACACGGGTACGTGGGTGTATCCTGTGTTTGCCAAACTCAGCCCGGTGGGTCTAACAGCCTTCTTCTCTCTCAGCTACATCTTTAGTGCTGGCATCTATCTACTTGGAGAGAAACTCAACCACTGGAAATGGGGTCAGTTTATTTCTCTTTTACCTACAGACACATTCCTTCCTTACACTTTCTCCACTCCTCCTGGAAACAGGAGAAACCAGTCCAAAAGCAGAAGGCAGTGATGCTTGATGCCTTTGTCCAAAGGATTCAGTCAGACAGGTCCTACCAAAGTAGCAAAGTGAAGGCCTGGGGGAAGTTTGAATTTTCTCAAAGGACCCTTCAAATTATGTCCCCACCTCCCCCAACCAATACCTCATTTAATTTCAAGGCTAAAAATAATCTTGTTTAGAGAGCTCAGGACCCAGAGAGCAAGGTGTCATCATCCCCAGCATGAAAAAAATGAACTCAGGGTCTTCTTCCCTTAAGTGAGGGACTGAGGGATACAAGCTGCTAGTGTCAAAGTTTCCTTTTTCGAAGGATAGGATCCAGATGAACCGCTTCATTCTTCCAACCTCAGCTATGCCTTCCCAGATGGTCTCCTATCCTTCTCCCATTAGGTTGCTTCTAGCCCATAGTAAAACATTCACCAGATAAATTCACATCCTATACTTGAGATAAGAATTGTCATTTAAACAGGGTCTTGGGCAAAGTGAATATGTCAGCAAGCTAAGCTTTCTAATTATAAGTAGCTGGAATCATGTTGCTTCTTAACTCAGCTGATTTTAAAATGGAAGATTTTATTCTCTTCCTTGCTTCCCCCACAACCCCCACCCCCAGAATATTCTTTTGTTGAAATGGTAGGTATTAAAAAGTCAGGTTGCAAAATAATCATGTTTTTTTCCCTACCCAAAGGGAAGTGCAGGAAGTATACCCTGATTTTGTATATAAGGAAGCAAGAGTCACACACAGTCCCCCACATCACACGCCCACATGCCATTCTGTTCTATCAAAATAGAAATGGCACAAGTGGCATCTTCCGCCCAATCTATGAACTGGTGTGAAAACATAAGCCCATGTACGCAAAAAAAAAAAAAAAAAACAAAAAACAAAAAACAAAACACGACATATTTCTGAGAGGAGAATGAGACCCTGGGGAAATAAGCATGCAATTTGGCTTTTTCACATGTTTTCTACCCTTGGAGAATGTAACGGGTTGGGGAAATCTCAAAGGCAATATCCTTGAAAGCAAACACTTAAAAAAAATGAAATACTAAAATTTACTCCCCAAATCAGGATTCCAAATCACAGGAAATTATCCAAAGGGGGGAAAAATGTGTTGACATTTTAGATGTGTTGACATCTAATTCTAACTAGTTTGGCTCCTTGAAGTTCTTGGTAAGGATTTTTGATGCCTTCCCCGAATCTATATTTAAAAAAAAAAAAAAAAAAGAAGGAAGAAACTAATCCATTTGAAATTTGCAGAGAGAAACGTGATTACTCAGAGCTTACAGAACAATAACTTTTTAAAACAATTGTATTGAATTCAATAATGATTAATTTCTAAGTTGTTACTCTACAGTGACTTTTAGACATCCGTTGAATTAAAAACTTTTTCAACCAAATTTAGTATTATTTTTAACACAAAGATCTTTTAAGTAAGCTTCATTGGTTAAGAACTACATCCAATTTTTCACTACAATAGGTCCCAATGAGCAAATAAGTTAGCATCAGCATGTGGACTGTCATATATGCAAATGCTTATGTTAATGTGAGTGGCAGAGATACGTGTAGGTGGCCATGTGTCCTTCTCCTCTCTCTAGATTTTTAACTCCTTAAAGAACAGATTGGGCCAAAAGTCCTATATGGCATCAGAATAGGATCATAAACGGGTTAAGTTCTAAACAGACCATAACTATAAAAGGTCTAGTAAGAATTAAAAGAGAAATTCGATCACTTAACATTCCAGTTGCAGTGAACACTTTAAACTACCTAAAACTAAACAGAGCTATCTATGTGAGCACGTTTTCCCATGTCTTATTCTGCTTAAAACACTTTAAATCTTCCCCAGTTTACAGATGAACGTCCAAACTCTTGGAATGACACACAAGGGTCTCTGTGAGCCAGTCCCTGCTGTGGCTTTTGCTTTCTTTTTTCTAAATGTGTGCCCCAGCAGCTTGTTTTCTTTACCCATTGATGTCGTCCCTGTCTTCCATGGCTTCAGTCTTTCACATCCCCCCAGTCTTTGCCTGTCTCACACCCACTTAATCATATCAACTTACCTCTTTCAGCAAGCCTCCTATGGTCTGCATGGACATAGGTTTTTACACAAGACACTGAGTTCTGTAAGGGTTAGGAGTGTGTCTTATTCATCATTCACTCTCAAGTATCCATTAGCTTATCCAATGGATCAATCAATGCAGACAGAGGGTATCTAAGAGTTCTCCTCTCTAAGCATTAAATGGGACTTTGTGCACAGGGCTTCTGGAAACAGTGGTCAAGGAGTGACTATAATGGTTGGAGATTAAAGTATCGGGCAGAGAGGTTAAGGAGCATAGATGGTGACGCTATGGTATATTGTTTGGAGAGCGGTTGAAAAAGAGATGTGTGTTAGGACAGGCAGTGCAAAATAGGGGGAGGAACACTGGAATAGAAATCAAGAAAACCAGGATATGTCTCTCAGCTAGCCTCAAACCAGCCATGTAGGCTGTGTCAATTCACTTCGACTTCTCAGTGATGGGATGACCTCAAGTCAGCGGACCACCCATGCCAGGATATGGTGAATGCCTGCCATGCCAGTGTACATGTAGTTTAGCATTGCCCAGGCTTGGACAATCAGTCACGTGGTTCTTCTATCTCTGAGTTCTTCTCCAAACCTGTTCTGGATCTATGGAGAGATGTAAACAGCTACCTTCTCTGTCCAAATCCAGAACTAATCCTACTTTGTCACCTCTTTTCACACCTGAGCTCCCTTGGATGAGAGCACAACTTTAAGGAGTGCTTTGGTGACCAGTAGGAGGCAGTAGTTGGGAGAAAAGCTCTGTGCCAAACTGCCTGGGTTCCTATCTTGGTCCTACTACTGGTAGACCGATGACACTGGGCAAGACACTAAATGTCTTTAGTGTTCCAGTTTTCCTTGTGCATCATGGAGACAATACTAGCACCCTCTGCCTAACATCCTGGAGGACCATAAATGACTTGAGAAGTGTCAAGTGACTAGAACAGGGCCTGACACATAGGAGTCATTGCTGTTAATCTCACTCATTCTCCCCCTCAAAAGTCAGACTTTCCTATATGGGTATTCTAATCCTCTCCTTCGATTTTATGCATCACTTACCAATTTCCCCAGCTGAAGGTGATGAAGAGCAACAATCCCATAGCAGAGTAAAAATTGACAGAGAGGGAGCAGTTATTGAAAAATTAAGAGGTCAGATTAATTGAGGCTAGAATTAATTGGAATCGCTGCTTCTGAAATCCTGAGACACAGTGTGGTCTGGTTAGGAATTACCATCCAAGTACCAAGTGGTCAAGAAATATCAGTCAAGGCCCATCTAATTTGTAAGGATCTCTCTAGCAGTAGTCCTTGACCTTTACTCCACATTATAAAATCACTGAGGGAGTTTTAAAAATACTAATTCTCATGTCCATCCCAGACCAATTCAGTCCTTATATGTGGAGATGGGGACTTGGCATTGATATTTTTAAAAGCTGTCCCGTTATTTTAATCTGCAGTTATTGTCAAGAGCCACAATCTCGGAGTAGCGCTTCCCAAACCTGTATGTGCTTCCAAATCTTGTTAAAATGAGGCTCTTGTTAAAATATAGATTCTTATTCAGTAGATCTAAGGTATAGTGTGGGATTCCACCCTTCTAATGTGTACATGCAAAGATTCTGATGCTGCTAGTCTGTGGCAGTGATGGCCACACTCGCTGAATGTCTACCCACTTTCTGCCTCCTCATGTGTCATGTCAGAGAGGAGTGAGAAAGGCAATAATAAGCAATGATGTCAATAATCAAATGTGAACTCGGATACTGGGTGTCATCCTTCAGGAATGCGTAGAAGCATGGATCTGGCCCCATGTATCAGTGAGACAAATGCTATCAGGCTCTCGGGAAGGTCCAGATGGTCTGCAAGAAGATGCTGTGACACACAAAGCTCTTAAGAGTTTCCAGAGAGCCACCATGCATGACTTTCACCATCTCACTCCCTTCCCTGTGCTAACTTTTATGTGTCATGGGACAGAGGCTGAACAAGCACAGGGTCACTTACTGGGACCACATACCCACCAGGAAAGATTCAATTTCTACTCTTTGGGCAGAGTTAGATGGAACATAGATTTCAAACAATAGTAGAATCGGGCAAGGGGAAGCAGTCTCTGGCAGATCATTGTAAGCTTGGCACACCATGTCTGAGCACCTAGGGATGCCCCAGATACAGTCTTTCTATCCCGACTGGGGGAAAAAGGGCTATCAAAGGGTTCCTGTATACTCTTCCTTGTTTGTCTGCCTTTTGAGCACTGAATTTTTCTTCTTTCTTTCCTTCTTTCCTCCCTTCCTCCCTCTCTCTCTCCCTCTTTTCCTCCCTCCCTCCCTCCTTTCTTTCTTCTTTCTTTCTTTCTTTCTTTCTTTCTTTCTTTCTTTCTTTCTTTCTTTCTTTCTTCTTCCTCTTTCTTTCTTCTTTCTTTCTTTCTTTCTTTCTTTCTTTCTTTCTTTCTTTCTTTCTTTCTTTCTTTCTTTCTCTTCCTGGATAAGGCACAAGAATGCTGATATCAAGACTTTCTTCCTCAGGAAGAAAAACACACCCACAAGATATATCAGGCACATAAGGGAGCTAAGCACCTCCAGGCCAACATGGCATGGCCTCTTATATGTATGTGTGGCTGGAGAGGCAATCAGCTTATCTCTGACCCATGACCCCTCTTCTAACATTCCTGAGGGACATGTGCCAGGAGTCAGGCTATCCTTTGTCAGGGCCTGAGACCATAAATCCTTTCCCTCCTAAGGAGAGTTCATAAGCTGAAAATTCTAGTCTAACCAAGTGACTTTGTGTCTATGGCTTAGACAGAATGACATTAAAACCTTCCTTTAATACTATTTTCTCTAGGCCACACTTTTTTAAAGGGAGATTTTTATTGTTGAAAGCTGCTTAGAGGTCATCTAGTCTACCTCTTTGGTTTTATCCATGAAGAAATTTAAATTTTTTTCTGTCTTGCATGTTGTCCCTGATCATTTCACAACAAAAGATTCTTATAAGGAGATGACTCCATGTGTATTTCTAAAGCAAGGTTCTATGGAAGCAACATTCAGTCAATAACAGAAATATATCTCCTTTTTGCCTTTCTTGCCCTAATTTCATCTCCCTCAACTCAAACAGAGTCCATGTTGGATTATTTCTTCTCCTTCTTTCACTGCCTTTTTTCCCACAAGGATTTCTCCAGCCAGAACCTCAGCTCCATCTCCTTCCTGCTATGTCTGCACTGAAACTTTTACTCATTCATGTTCAAATCTCATTCTTCTAACACCTCATATCTCCCCAACCATCTGCCTTCTCACCCTTTTCCAAGCCAACCCACGGAAACTAGGCAAATGTTCTTCAATTTTTCAGTTCAAAGTCTAGCAGCAGTAGCTTTTGTGATTGTAGATACATAGGTGTAAATCTTTGTGAGTATAATGTTTCTACTTACTCTATTTTCTGACTATTGGAATAATAAGGAATATAATTACATATGGTATCCATAGTGATGTTGATTAAAAGAATGGTTTTTTTGCCATGACAGCAGAAAACGTTTGGATCTTACACAAGACAAACATTAAATGTTTGGCCTAAAATATCTCTATTTCTTGGTACTATCTAACACAGGATAAAGAAAGGACTAAAATGAATCGGGGATGGACTTAGCTTCCTAACTGCCAACTAGGAGGCATTCCACTAGAAAAATTGCCTTTCTATGAAGAAAAGAGGGATAAGAAACAACACTATTTCCCAGTTAGAATATGAAATTCATGTTGTGAACTTTGTTTAGGCTAATATGACCTATAACTAAGTCCACAGCTCCTTAATCTCGAGCCATGTATTGTGGAATCATGGCCAGAGATAGATTCTGAGGACTCAGAGAAGCCCAGAGACTGCTCAACTCCAGGAAAATGCAGGACCCCACCAGCTAGAAACAAAAAGATAAATATGATTTCTGTGATGTTCACACCATGTAACTCACTACAGAAGAAATGACTGTTGGAAGTCCACCCAGAGACACATTTTGGGATGATGCCTTCTCTAATGGATTTGTGGGTCCATGGACATGTTTTAGTGCTCTCTGTCTAGCTGCTTAGTGTTGGATGTGGGAGACTCTGATCTCAGGGAAGAAGCCACCTGCTCTCCTCTCACAAAAGAACTTCCTGCCACCACTTCCACTCCTGGGCTCCTTCTCTCTATGCCTTCAGTTTCTGTTGTGTTTCTTCAATGGAGATGTACTCTCCAGTCCTTGGCACCTGGGGTTGAAGGAGCGTGGTTGTGATTACAGTTACACTTGAGGGGCTGGGGGTTGGTAAGCAGCATAGAATTTTTAGGAGCCTTCAGAGGGATGGCAAGACTCAACAAAGTTGTGAAGTTGATGTTGCCCAAGCTCTTAAAATGAAGGAATTAATGTGTCATTTAACAGGAAAGGGATTTATTACAGGCATTGAGTGTATGCTTCAGAAAAGAGAAGGTTCTGGGCTTGTACTTAGAGCCTAAAGTGCAGAAGACCTCTCAGGGGAGGAAAGAATCCACATCAAAAATGAAAAATAAGTGAGAGCATAAATGAAAATGATGTGAAGCCTGTAAAGCTAGATAAATTAGTAAGGCTTCCCTGGAGTGACTGAGGGTATCTGGATGGATGAGTAAAAGAAGAAGAAGAGAGAGGACTGTCCTTAAAAATGTTGATAGGCATGAATACAGGATGGCCCCAAGGGCTGTGTGATTAAGAGTTGGCTGTCCTAGAAAAGCAGTGTGATGAGGGAGTCTTCTAATCATCAGTCACTACAACCTCTGAGAAGGGAAACTCTAGCAAAATAAAATTAATAGAAGATATTTAAAGGCATAACTGATGGAGGGGGCAGGATTTGAAGGATGAAGCATGAAAGTAGGAGCATGAGATTGCTGTGGCATCAAGCCAGAACTAACAGGGCTCTGGAGTGGGCAAGGAGAGGCTGATTTGAGAAAATTTTTCTAAGTAGGATTGAAAACATTTACAACAGGTGGAAAGAATAATGCATTAATGAAGTGTTAGAAATTCCAGAGTTTATGCAAAGATTTATGATCAATAAATACAGAGGTGCCAACTTGTTGGCTGAACGGAAGTCATTCTAGAAATCTAGTGCTATAATTTCAGTAGAAGAAAGCCCTTCTAATGAGTTTACTAAAATTTAATCAATATGTCAGTACTTTTCCATTTGGGCTGATAATTTGATTTGGGGAGAGGTCATAAAATGAACCCTAATTAGGTGAATATCCACTCTTCTATTTCTTCTCTAATTTGATGTCTCTTCATCTCCATTTGCACAATCTCAGAGTTTGTTGATGGGTAGTGTACAGCTTTTAAACACTTGGCCAAGAGCAACACCAATCACAATAGACCTGTAGAAGCCCATGAAGGCAAAGGCACCATCAGTCAACAAACTAGCTGTGAGTCAAACACCAAGCGGGGTCAACAGAGCTGCTTCTTGCTTTTTCTGTAAAGGAACTTGCTAGGTTTTCAGAACTTTGTAAAGTACATCTTCTTGCCCTGGGCTAAGTGTCCTCAACTTTCTACTGCCCCAATTCAGGGAGAATGTCTGCTTGCACAAAATTACCCATTATAGAAACCCTGGAGTCTGATGTCTCTCTCTCTTCATCATACAGGTGACGCGATGCAGCCAAGGAAAAAGAGGAAATGATCACAGGCCATTTTCCAAGAACAAAGGAGGAAAAAAACATGAGAGTTTTTGGTTTTGGTTTTGTTTTTTTCTGGTTGAGGGAGGTGGTGGAGCAACAAAAGAAGGTAGAAAGGACAGAGAATGACATTTAAATGTAATAAGAGTGTTTATGAAGGTAGATTAATTTGGGGACTCTTCGTTTTTTCAAAGTTTACTGGACATGCAAGAAACAATAACTGCTGTCTCAGAATCTGTTAGCTTCGTCTGGCCTCTGTGGTCAAAATCCAGCCAAAGGCAAAGGAACCTTGCACAAACTCGGGGTTAGAGAATGTTTAGAGAGGGAAATAATTTAGGATCACTGAAACTATTCACCTTACCAAAGAGTGTGTTGAGGACCTAGCTGAGAAGTAACCTGCATGAAGCCAAAGAGCTAATGTCAGAACCAAGACAATAGCATTTAGCCCCCAGATCTTCTAACTCCCATCCTCTGCAATTTTTAATGACCCCAACCTTCCTAAAAACAAGTATTTTTATCAACTAGTTATTTTCATGGATTGCTCATGTTTTGTTTTGTTTTCCTCAGTCTAGATAGAGATGTAGGGAGATGAGTGCTATACGGAAGTTAAATTGTCCACCTGATAGGAGAGCAAAGTAATTGGGGCAATGAGAAAGTAAGTTCTAAAAAATATGGGGAAATCTGTGCCTCTTGTGAACAAGGATTCAGGGCAGGTCCAAATATGGGACTTAGTGACATCACCATCAAAATCTCTTCTATTGGAATATTGATGAATTTGTCAAATAAAAGTACATCTTACTTGGGGAGTAAGTGATGGGAAGTGACATGACCTTGAGGACCCCCGAAAATACTTTGGCACAAAGCACTTTGCTGAGTTCGCTTTCTGATTAACAAGCAGATTCACAAACCCAGCTTTGATCTTCCTCGTGAGTTTTTCTGGGTCTTTATTTACAGGCACATTTTTATAAAGAACATGGATGATAACAGGTCTAGTCATGGATAAACATGGAGTCTAGTGGTATGTCACCAGGTCCATGTGAACTGGGTCCAGGCAGCAAAGTAAATTGTACTCAGGCTTCTCAAGCTAACAGCATGCAGAAGGAATTTAGTAAAAATGGGTAAAATTTGGCAAAAACTGTTCCTGGAACCACATTCAACTTTGATGGCTGTATGACCAGCCACAGTGCCATATCTATTCCAAGACTGTGAAACCTTAGAAATACCAAGAACAGTCTTGAGAAATCAGAGAAAATGGCAGACTGACACAATAGGGCAGGCAGTCCCCAAGAAGCCTGGAACAGGTACCCAGAAACCCACCATCTCACTAACCCTATATCTACTAATATATAAATATGAGCCGCAACTCTTTTCAGATTGAACTAGGTAGGAACAGCACCTCTTTTCCTATACCTGCTGCTGCTTGATTGCTCCAAGCACCTGGTCTCAGCAGAAGCCCAGAAGCAGTTGTCACAGTGGAAATTCCCCAAATGCAAGGCCCACAGGGGATCACCCAAAATTTCCACACCCCAAAGATAACCTAGGCTGCATACTCCTCAGAGTGATAGAAAGCTCTTGGCTGGGATGAGGGCTCAGAATTCTATTTGTGGCTTCATGGTCCCTGGAACCAATTTAGACCTTGATTTCTGTATGACTGACCATCGTGCAGGATCCATTCCACTGCAAGAAATACCTGAGAATCACCAGCACATAGGTGGCTCCCAGGCACGGCTGGAGCTTAAGAAAGGAGAAGCAGCAAAATATCCACAACAAACACTAAACACACTAAATAAACATTAAGAGGTATGTAAGATTGGCTGCCCACAGAAGGCTAGGTCCTTAATGGTTAGATGGCCGTACCAATCGCACGGGGAGATAGTCAGCAATAATACTTGTGTAGGGTCATGCTATTGGCAAACTGCACTCACTCCCATGATCTCACTCTATCCTCACGAGAATCTCATAAGTAGAAAATGTATCATGTCCTCATTTCCCAAATGAGGCAACTGAGTTTCTGATACTGGTGTGCTGGTAAATGTCTAAAATAACCAATCCCTCAGAAAGAGAGAAAATTGTGAGGCCCTGATTTAGTGTTTGCCCAGTCCGTGGTGTGAACACTCCACCACCTTTTTTTTTCAAGATGCCAACAGGCCACTGAATACAGAGCTGGGAAGAGATATGCATAACCACTTGGTCCTTGCAAGGACCACAGGAGCTGGCTCTAGCATGTCACTGGCTTCAGAGAAGGGGAAATGACTGGTCCAAGGTCACATGCATAATCGATTCCTGAGCCCATCTTCCTATCTCCTGATTACAGAGCAGAGCAGTAATTGGTCATCTGAAAGTTTTTTAAAAAGTAAAGACACGTGTACATCTCAAGG
This sequence comes from Canis aureus, assembly GCF_053574225.1. Lineage (NCBI taxonomy): Eukaryota > Metazoa > Chordata > Mammalia > Carnivora > Canidae > Canis > Canis aureus. The sequence continues at coordinate 15,362,528 of NC_135647.1, forward strand.
CTAGATAAAAGGCGGTGGTCAAGGGACCCCAGTGTGGTGGAAACTCTCATCCACATAGGCCGAGAGAAGAGCAGCTCCAGTGCCTCGTGGACTGGGCCATATGTTCTAGAGTTGCTATCTCACATGCGACCCCAATTTTCAATTTGGGGTGAAGACTTATCCTGTCTGCCTCAACAGCCCATTAGCCCCGTCCTCTCCTCAAATGGGTCATACATTTCTCAAAGTATTTTCAGCTCCTCTGCACCTACTCGCTTGCAACACTTGTCATAACAGGAAGTTAGTTTCATATACTGTAATCCCCAAACACGTGGCGCCTGCATGTGGGGAGTGGGGGGGGGGCTGAGAGAGGAGTGGGGAGGCCGGGCTTCCCAGAAGGCCGCCTGGCTGGACCCTGAACCCCTCCCAAGTCTGGGCCTCTCCCTCCCAGACCCAAGTGTCAGAAACCAGAATCCATACCCAGACATTGTTTTCCTTTCTCATGCAGTTGGTGGCTCTTTTTCTTTTCTTTTCTTTCTTTCTTTCTTTTCTTTTTTTTTTTTTTTAATAGAGCATTTGAGTAGGCAGCAAAGCCAGTCAGAACTGTTTATTTATAGCTGTGGATTTTCAATGCTGTATAAATTAGAAATCATTGCTGAATGAGGCCCGCGCCCACTCACACACGCAGGGCTGCTATCCGCGGGTCCTTTCACACAGTTTGACTGTACACAGTCTAAAATGGGAGAAAATGACATGCTCCGAGTCAAATGACGAAGTCACAGCTAAACTGCAAAGCAGAAAACCAGCAATTATTTTTCCTCAGCACAATATGGGAAGTACGACAGGTACAATTATCCAATATTATTTAACAGCACCGGTTTGTGGTGTAGGGAGAAAATAAAGGTTTCCGTGTCTCAAAGCAGAGAAAAAAAAAGAGGAGAGAGAGAAAGAACCTGCCTCCTGGCTCCTGTTTCTGTGGATTAAGCTGTGTTATGTAAATTGAAACTAGCTTGGATTCCAAAAAGGGAAGGGAGAAGCACCTGGCTCCCTCACCCTTCCTCCCAGGAAGGTTGCAGCCTATGTCATCAGGGACTTCTGAGAAAAAGCCCCTCACCTTGGGGGACCCTGATCATCATTCTCTGAGGCAGCGGTTCCAGATACTGGCTGTGGGCAAGGGCAGGTTTGCAGAGCTCCTGTCCCTTAGACTAGGGAAACCCTCTCCTGCACTGGCTCACCCACCCTCGGCTTGAATGAGATGAGGTAAAAAAGCAGGGGGCCCCAGAGAATAATTTTCATCCCCTTAATCAAGGACCCACTGTTTTGGCCTCCAGCATGATTTGATTCCTATTTCCAAGCCTTTCCTTAAACTGGTGTCCCGTCCTGGATAGACCTTTCTTTGTCTAGATGCTGTCATAAAAACAAGTTATTTGTGGCTTCAGACTTTACTGGGTGCTACTTCCCAGTCTCCGGAAAGCTCCCTCTAGCTCTCCAAGGTACAAGGCTCAATCCCTTCTCTACACCCCAGAGTGGGCCATGCCTGTGCCACCCAGCCTTGCATCTCTCTCCTTTATCCAGCCTCTTGGCTTCTATTCCCATAGCAGTTGAGATGCTGGAAAGAACATGGGCTTCAAAGCCACAGGAGATTTGAATTCAAATCCTGCCTCCACCCCTCACTATGCATATAGAAACCAGGGGGAAAAGAGTTTCCTTTTCTGAGGCTTGGTTTTTTAAAGTCCCATGCTAATACCTACCATGAGTAAATAAGATTATTTAAAGTGGTTGTGGCATCTAAGATTCTCCATCCCACCCTGCTTGGCTGCAAGCTCATTGAGACCAGGGGCCATGTTGAGTTGTCTGTATCCCCAACAAGGCCAAGCTCTGCACCATGAGAGAGTACTGGAAATATGTACAGAGAATTGACTCAAGGGTTACTTACAGCTTCTTAATTCTATAGGCTTCATCACCAATGATCTTTCCCCCTCTCCCGGAAGCTGAGCGTGTCAACATGAGAGCTACCATTTCTCTGAAGACACTTTCTCCCTGTTAAATCCCAGAATCCTATTAACAGTGGTGATCAGGTTATACTTTGATGGGACCTAGTAGTAGAAAGCACATTGACAGAATGGAACATAGTACAAATTTTGATAAAGAGGAAAAACCGATGAGGAATGGCCTAGAGAATAAAGACTACATGCAGGGGGAGCTCCAGATTGGACAACTGGATAGCCCTGATTACCCCAAAGAGTGCCTGCAGTGTACTAATCCAAATCAGGGAGATTGATCCTTAGAAGTGGGTGCAGGAGGAGCACAGAAGACAAATCCTGTTTACATCAGAATTTATTTTAGGTGCCTGGTGGGCCCTTTCTTATAGATAATAGCTCTTATCATTAAGACTTGGTCTAGTCTGACTCTTACTTCATCTTAACTGAGACTTCTTCAGTTACTCCATGGCATGACTCTTTGGGACCATGGAAAGGGTCTCTGCTCTTACTGTCACTCCAAATATCTTACTAATGTACAAAAAAAATCCCTCCCCATGGATAAAGCATTCCACTGGACATGGAGAGACCCATTTCCTACACAAATGAAAGAGGTGACCTGTTGACATACACTCATGCATATTCAATGATCGGTGAAGGATATTTGATGACTGGAAAAAGTGTGAATATGGGGAAAGGTATGCATAGCAGAATGAAACAGAATATTGGAAGAAAATAAATAGGTTCAGAAAGGGTCAGCTGCAGACTCCAAGGACAAACCTTGCTTGATTCACAATGTTTTATTCTGTGGGCTGCCAAGAGAGTGTCCTGGCTCTCCATCCCACTCTGAGGGCATATGGTCAGGGTATCCCCAAAGAGAGCTAGAGAGTGATCTTGGCCACTAGTGGGTCAACAAAATTCTGCATGCCTTTGGAGTAGTGGAAAGAGGAGGCACAGCTGTGACATGCCACTCTCGAAGTTTCCAGTCTTGATTGTCTGGCTGGCACTACAGGAATTTCAATTTGCTCTAGAGCTGGGGAGAAAAGTTAGTGTTGGATTGCCACCATTCTTAAAAAGAGAGGAGGCAGGGCAAAGGAAAAAAATGGTTTCCATTGGCTCTTGAAGAGCTTCAGCTAGATTGAGCTTCCCCAAGATTCCTCCTTTGTTTTTTAGGATTTCATTTATTTACTTGACAGAGAGAGAGAGAGAGAGTGCACAAGCAAGGGGAACTGGATGAGGGAGGGGAGAAGCAGAATTCCCACTGAGCTGAGCAGGGAACCCAACTTGGGGCTCAATCCCAACTTGGGGCTCAATCTCAGGACCCTAAGATCATGACAGAAGGCAGACACTCAACTGACTGAGCCACCCAAGTGTCCCCCCCCGAGATTCCTTCTTACCCACACATCTTCTCAACCAGTCCCAGACCTCCTGAAATGTTGAGGGAAAATGGACACTTACTAAAGGTACACTGAGCTGCTTTGAGGGCTAGCAGCATGCCTTATTCACCACTGCATCCCCTACACAGAACACAGTGCGTGATATACAACAGGCTTTAAATGCATATTCAACACTCAGATTTAGGTAACATGTTCAGTGTCTCCTGGTGACAGGGGAATTTAAACCTAGATCTATCCAACACACATGCCCCAGTAGTTTCCACTCCACCAAAGGTTTTCCTGATACCGTGGAAATATGTTTTACATCATGACTCCGTAGAAACACACGCACACACACACACACACACACACACACACACACACTTTTAATGTGTGATAGACCACTATTTTCTAATTATTTTCTATTCTATTACTTGAAATATATTTTGACAATTACATTGATTTCTAAATCCAACAATAGGTTACAACCTATAAGCTGAACAACACGGCACTCCATCATACTGTAGGATTCATTCATTCATTCATTCATTGAGCAAGTGCCTGCTATGTGCATGGTCTGGGCCACATGCATGCGTGGCCTGAGGACAGAGACCATGGTGGTCACCACTTGGATCCTTCGGATTGGCACTAGGAGCTTACAGCCTTTCCTCCTGCAGCATCTGTGGGAATGTAGAAGCAAGCCTTGCTTCTCCTGCTCACTGTGTTAGCAGCTGCTCTGCTAGACTCAGCCCCTCTGAGATGCAGACAGGAAGAAGAGAAAAAACATTTCCACTACAAGAGCTTACAAAACCTTCCGCTGAAGGCTTAAGTCTGGCCTGAGCTGATACATTTGGTGACACTGTAGGGATTTGTTTTCACTCAACACTTAATTTTATTAAGATTCAAATTATGAAGTTAGATGAAGTTGAGTTAAGAAAACAAATACTGTATGACTTTTACCTTGGCAGGAATCCGGTGTGCGATTCTGAAAACTCTCAATCTAAGACGTTGTGTTTTATTCCATTGGAAAATTTTACTAAGTACATTCTAAAGTCCACTCACATTGTCATTTTAAATGCATGCGTTATCTCAAATTTGCCAATTTGTGAAGTCATGTGATTAAGTAAAATTCTTTTTATTATAAATTAGATTGCTTTGGTACTGCCTGTATTTTCCTCTACTAGATGTGTGTGGCCATTTCAACCTTCTGGTGCCCTTCCATATCACCAAGCCAAGAGGAAGATGCCAAGAGATAGGTCTGCAGCCAATTCAATCACGGTCTCCCTACTCAGCAATGGAGGTTTCTGGGTAAATTCACATCATGGGAAAGAAAAGACCTGCTGCCAAAAGTCCTTCTAACTCACAGATGAACTCTCAGGGGCCCACCTGGGAGTCATACTAGACTCTGGGATTACTTAAAACAGGGATTACTTCCTTGACTGCATTAACAACCATAAAGGGAGATTCCTGTGCATTCCAAGGGGTTTAATGAAAATGCCACATGTACATAAATCTTGGTCCTGTGGTTGCTTATTTGGAAAGAGATTGAAAGCACGACTCTGGGATAGTGATGCAGGGTCTCTGAGGATGAGAACCTGTAAGGCTCTAAGCTGTTAGTGAGTGAATGTGCTCTGTATGTGTTACAAAGGGTTGTGATTGTGTGTCTGCAATCAAAGGGCAGCCAGCCCTTGTTCCCTGTTGGTGGGTGGACATGCCCAGGGTCTGAAGCCCTTGCATTTGACTTATTGCCTACTGCCTCTCGCCTTGCCCCCTTCTCCAGTTAACATTTGTCACTGTACTTCATCTCTCATATGGTCACTCTTGAAAAAGACCTTCCAAGAGATAGTTGACATCAGGCCAGACTGTTTATCCAGCATCTGGATAATCCCAGTTAACATTTAGCCTAAACTTTACCTTTACCATCACTAAATTTAAATATATTTACAATATAAATTCGTTTATAGTTGCAGTAGTCTATAAGTGGTAGAGCTATTATTATCTGTATTTGCTTCCCAGTTTCCAGGGCTAGCGCAACAAAGAACCACAAAGTAGGTGGCTTAAAAACAAGCGTTTATCCTCTTATAGTTCTGGAGGTAACAGTCTGAAATCAAGGTGTCAGTAACACCAGGCTCCCTCAGAAGGCTGGAGAAGAAGCCTTCCTTCTGATGGCCCCTGATAATCCTTGGTGTGTGGCTGCAGCGCTCTAATCTCTGCCTCCATCTTCATATGACATTCTACTCTCTGTGTCTCTGTGTCTCTTATCATAGTTGGAATCTGAAATCTGTCCAAATCCGCCTCTTATTTCCCTTTTAAGGACATCAGTCATTGCTTTTAGGGCTCCCCCGAGTACAGAATGATTTCGTTCAAACCATCCCACCACAGAATTGTCCCCCATGTCTTAGTGTACCTTCCTTGGCTGCAGGGGTAGTGTATAGGGGAGAAAGATATGAGACCCCATAGTTAAATCCACCTGCACTATGTTGATGCTAGGCTCTGTCCCCACCAATGGTAGAATCGGGTGAAGGAATGCCTTTCTAGTGAAGATCAGGCTCTTCAGTTGGGGGATTTAAGAAGGAAGGTTTGTTCCTAGTATACTTTGTTGGCCAGGAAACCAGCTCCCTCTCCTAGGAACTCAGGGCCTCAGGAAGTCAGGGCCTAGGAACTCAGGAACTCAGGGCCACAAGCCCATCTGTTTCCACGGCTTCTGTGGTCTCTTTGTTCTCCTTTGTTTTTGATTTATGAGACTAGGGGAGATGATCACTTCTCACTTAACTTATTTTGAAGATGATCAATTAACTAATCACATCTGCAAAGATGCTATTTCTAAACAAGGTCACATTCTGAGGTTCCAGACAGACATAGATATTAAGGGGAGGCTATTCAACCCAGAACATTATCCCTATTGTACAAATGAGGGGGTTGGGGGTCAGGGGTCATTGGATATCAAACTCCAGCTTTTAATTCTTCCTACTTGCTTGTCTTAATTTAAGCAATCACCAATAAGTTATACCACTGGTGATTATACCACCTACTACACATGGCCATTTGCTGTTCCTTATCTCTAGTCCTCCTCACAGTCCCACAAGGTAGACATTATTATCTTAATGTGAAGGATAAAGAAACTAAGGCTCAGTGAGGCTGATGGGGTTTCCAAGGAAGAATTATCCAAGAAGGATGAAGCCTAAGCCAAGTCTAGTTGGCTCCGATGCTTGCCCCCTTTCTTCTATGCCATGTGATCTCACCAAATCCTGCTTCTGTTCCCTCATGATGTCTAGAAGGTCAGTCCTTCTTTCTGTCTCCTCAAAGTCAAAATGCTAAACATTTTCATTCTGACCTTCTGAGGCAGTATGGAAAGGGCTCAGGTCCCAAGAAAACCCTCTTCCCCATGCCTAGTAGCTTGAATGGCCCCCAAAATAGGTTAAGTGGACATTAAGCAGAATGCCAAGGCGTGAGGTGAAGGAAGGAAATATGAAGAACTACTGGAAGGGTCTAGCAGAGCTCTTCAGCCTTACCTGCTTATTTGGAGCCCTGAGGAGTTACAAAAAGCCCAGATCCCTCTTCCAGAGATTCTGAATCCATCTAGGCTATAGTTTAGGCATTGGGAGGTTTAAAAGCACCTTGAGGTCATTCCAGGGCACAGCCAAAGTTGGAAACACTGATGTATGGGAATTCTTGAATTTTCCTTGTACATGGGAACAACTGAAGTCTGACTGAATATAGTAAGTTTCAAGGATGCCTGGGTGGCTCAGCGGTTTAGCACCTGCCTTCAGCCCAGGGTGTGGCCCTGGAGTCCTGGGATCGAGTCCCACATCGGGCTCCCTGCATGGAGCCTGCTTCTCCCTCTGCCTGTGTCTCTGCCTCTCTGCGTGTGTCTCTCATGAATAAATAAATAAAATCTAAAAAAAAAAGAATATAATAAGTTTCAGGTTATTTTGACCATCACTTGGAAGACCCTTCTTTCCAAGCTGCCTTCTGGAATCCACCCATCCTAGTGTTTAGCAAATCTGATAGCATAACTGACTTTCTGGTCCCTTTGGATGTAACATTGAGGCAGGGTGTGGGGCCAGGCTCTGGGAATGGTTCAGAGGCCTCTGCAGAGCTCTGTGGTTGGGCCTTCTCACGTTTACTTCAGACTTCAATGCATTTCCTTCTTTTTTTTTTTTTTTAATTTTATTTATTCATGAGAGAGACAGAACAAGAGAGAGAGAGAAGCAGAGACACAGGCAGAGGGAGAAGCAGCCTCCATGCAAGGAACCAGATGCAGGACTTGATCCTGGGTCTCCAGGATCACGCCCTGGGCTGAAGGCGGTGCTCAACTATGGAGGCACCCAGGCTGCCCTTTAATGCATTTCCATGACAATAAAAGAGCCCAAGCTGCTAGGACTTGGTGGAGGCTCCTGTGGGAATCCTGCCAAAGGTCAGGCTTTGGACTAGTGCTAGAGCATGACCTTTCCCCTGGGTCTCCAGCCTGCTGGCCCACCCTGCAGACTTTGGACATGCAAGCTTCCATGATAGCATGAGCGCATTACTTAAAAATCCCCCCGGGTATACATATATAGGTGTGTATATGTACACAAATATGCACACAGACACAGCCTCTTGGTTCTCTTTCTCTGGAGAACCCTGACTAATGTGCTTTACCTTTCCTCTTCCCTGGCCTGGCTTCCTTTCTCTGGGTCTGCCTTCCAGCCCTACCTCACGCCTACCCCCACTTTCTAAATCATTTGCCTGTAGTCCCTGTGACTCACAGGCCTATAATAAGCCCTCAGCTTCCATTTGCCAAACTCCCTCTCTTCCCTCCATTCAAGAATCTCCCGAAATCCCACATCATCCAATCAAGGAAACAAAGTCTGTCCTCCCTCAGATGAGCCCGTTCAGTGGAACAGATTTCAGAAAGAAAACCCTAGTGTTGGAGTGTTGCTTTGAAAATTATTTTGCAAGACTGTTCCACACATGACTCTGAAGGGACTTGGGGTTTCATAGAGCTCTGCCTGAGATGGGGCTGGAGCTGGACTCCCTGTGCAGATTTGTGTCTGGCATGTATTCACGATCATTTTGTGCTAATGATTCTCACAAGGCCATGGTCTTAGGTGTGACTTCCTGACTGAGGTGCTAAAGGCCACTGTCCTCTATGGTTACAGATCTTACTACTGACTTCATACTACCATCATGTTCATATAACATTGCTTTCCAGTGAATTGAGTGAGAAGGTGTGAAGGAGTCAGAGCAAATCCACAAGCATTGGTCCTCTTAACCATGAGCCACTATGCCTTCCTCCTGGGAGTGAGGCTCATTATTACACAAGCTCAATGCATGTGGTCAATTACGTCAAGTTCACAGGAAGGAGCACAAGTACTGATCTGGTGCCCCATTAACCCCACCTGTGTTTACTGGTAGGCGGTCCCAGGTTCAGAGGCCATTAGTAGCTGGAATGGGAAAAGCAGCCATGGCCAAACCATGGCAGTTATTGCAAAAGACCTGCAGGTGTCTCATCACTGTCTCCTGTGTCCTCTATGGTTGATGGACAGTGCCCTTCAGTTGGAGGGACCCTGGGGAGGGACCTTACACTATTGCTGTAACTACTATTAAATCATACTTCCAGTAGACACTGTGAGAGCTATAGAATGCCCTAAAGCCCCACAAAGGATCCCTGAATGGCTTGAAGAGAGGGTGGTAGCCAGAGATAAAGAAAGGCCCAAAGCCTGAGTTCAACGTTAGAAAGAGCATGAACTCTATAGGCAGGCAAAATTCAGTTAGTCCATTTCCACAGCATTTACCATTCTGGGTGACTCATTCCGCCTTCAGAGCAAGGCTTCCTTATCTATAAATTGAGGGTACAATATGTACCTTGTGTTAGAGTCACTGTAATGTATGGATGGAATGTCGTAATGGACTGAGAATACAGCCCAGTGTCTGGAAATCAATAACCATCCATGTCCTTCTCTGCTCCCTTAACTCAAAGGCTCTATTAACCCAATGAAGGATATTTATAGGTTATCATGTGTGATCCTGGCGGATTCAGTGTTAAGTCACAGAGGACAAAGCAGCCGATGAGGGCACCCAGGGTCAGAAGATTTTAATGAGAGGGACACTAACGTATTGTCTGAATGACTTCACAAAATCAACAAGAAGGTCTCAATAATTCTCTGACTTCAAGTGTAAATAAGAGACCATTACATATGACCCAGCAGAATAAAAATGGGAAAAGTAATGAAAAATCATAAATTCATAGACTCTAGTAACTCTAGTTTTTAGAACCCTCTAAGTCTTCATAAAGCACCACTAAAATTTCAACAAACATCACTGCTTTAGATAGGTTTACATTCAAGACGCAACCCTTTTACAACTTCCTCCTTCTTACCATCCAACATATGGGAAAACCTTCCAAGCAGTCCTCGTGTTACAGGGTACTAGAGATAAATTCAGTTTTCAATTAACACAAGACAAGGATGCCATCCTTGACATTTGGAAATGCAGTCTTTAAAGCACATTTGCTGACTTTCAATTCCCTCATCTTGTAATAAGATGACTTGGCAGGATGTCCTTACAATGGTAGTATAAATTTAATGGAGTGGGGGAGGATATCTTTTCTCTGCTGGTCTTCAACTGCATTTGTCTTTAGCTCATGAATAATTCTAGGCCTACAATTAAATGGAATGATGAGAGCCCTCTGGTGGCTAAACTGGCTCTTCCCCCTTTTTAGAGATACTAAAACAAATTATCTTGCGTTTTGAAAGTTCTATGCCTTGATCCAATTAGCAACTTGCTGCATGAACTTAATCTTTTCTGCACCTGCGCGCCTTCACCCTCGGGTAAAGAGAGGGCAAAGTATTCTATTTGCAATCTCTCTGATGCTCACACTCTGCACATATCTGGCCAATTATTTAATCTACCTTCTGAAAAGATGAAACATGTTTTTACAAATTTCATTTGCAGACATTTATCTAACAAATATCTACTGGGTATCTATAACAAGCTAAACACTATATATAGCAGGTACTGTAAGAGATACAGGGACATTTAAAGTATAATCTCTAATTGCAAGAAGCTCATGGTACAGTAAAGAAGAGCCTTGAATTTTAAAAAACGTGGGTTTTTTTTCTTAATAAAACTTGATAATTTTATCAACTACAGAAATTTCTTCTAAGAGATACGCTCTTAGGTTCTGTCTCTCTTATCCAGTCGGGTGCCTGTACCAGGAATCTGAGCACTATTCTTAACTCTTCCTTCTCTCGCTCATCAATGCAGTTATCCACCTTGTCCTACCAATACCCTCTTTTGTTTCTATTGACACTAGCTTATTTTAAGGCACCATCATTTCAGTTGATACAATATGCTTTTAAAAAGTTATTTTATCCCTGGGTGACTCAGCAGTTTAGCACCTGCCTTCAGCCCAGGGAGTGATCCTGGAGTCCCAGGATCGAGTCCCACATTGGGCTCCCTACATGGAGCCTGCTTCTCTCTCTCTCTCTCTCTCTCTCTTTCTCTCTCAGCTCTTTCTGTGTCTCTCATGAATAAATAAATAAAATCTTTTTAAAATATTTAAAAAAATAAAAAGTTATTTTGAGTGGTCAGTGCACACACTGTAAAATTCAAAATGTATGATAATGAACACGTAAGAAGTAAATCTCTCTCATGCTCTTATTCCCTGGCCACCCAGTTTCCCTCTACATAAGCAACTATAATTCCAATTTCTTGCATATGCTCCCAGAGATATTGTCTTCATGTGCAAGCACATACATATATGTTTTTTTCACAAGTGACAACACGCTGTTCTGCACCTTACTTTCATATCTTTCAGTATATGATGGAGAAAATTCTAAGTCAGTGTAGAGGCCTACCTCCTTCCTTTTTAAGAAATGCGTAGAATTCCATTATATGTATATTACCATAATTTATGTAATCAGTTCCCTTCAGATGGAAATTCAGATGGTTTCCAATCTTTTACTATTATAAGTCAATGCTGCAATAAAGATCTCATACAGGCATCATTTTACACATTGCCTGAATATACTTGGGATAAGTTCCTAGAAGTCGAATTGTCAGATCGAGGGAAATGTGTATTTCTACTCTTGATAGTTATTGCCAAATTACTCTTCATAGAGATTTCACCAGTGTCTACCTTTGCTGACAAAATATGAGAGCCTATTTCCCTAAATCTTCAACACTACAGTGGGTTATGCAATCTTATGGGTAGACATGGCATCTTGATATAGTTTTAATTGGCATTATTCTTATTTTGAATGAGACTGAAAACCTTTTTACATTTCAGATGTTTCTTAATAGGTATTATCTATATGTATTTTATATGCACAGACTTTTATATTTTTGTTTATATCTCTATGTGTTTTTTTGTTTTTTTTTTTATTGAACTCTAAGATTTTGTAGCGGATAGCCTCCAAGACACCCTGGATGACCTTCACCTCTTGGTATCCACCTTCATTCATAGCCATCTCCTACACTGTACCAGGTTGGTCTCACTGACCAGTGGTATTTGGCAGAAATGATGGTATGTCATTTTCAAATTAGCTTGTAAAATACATTTGGCTTCTCTTGGTGACTCCCTCTCTTGAGTCACTTATTCTGGGGCAAAACCAGCTGCAAAGTCAGCCAGCTGCTGATGGAGAAGTCCATGTGGTGAGAAACTGGTGCCTTCAGCAAGTGGCCAGTGAGGAACTGAGATTTCCTGCCAAAAATCACATGAACGACCTTTGAAGGAGACCCTCCAGACCTCGCTGAGCCTTCAGATGAGACCATAGCCCTAACTGACTGCAGCCTTGATTGTAATCTTATGATGGACTCTGAGCCACACCACCCAACTAAGCTGTTCCCATATTCTGAAAAACTCAGAAATTGAGAGGTAAGGAATGTTGTTGTTCTAAGTTGGTAAACTTGGGGGTAATTTGTTATTCATCAATCAATCATAAATATAGAGCTCTACATATATTAAGACTATAAGTCACAAATACTTCTCCCTATTCGTTGAATGTCTATTTTTCTTCTTCCTGATGATGTCTTTCTTTTTTATGTTCTTTATTTCTTGCCATGCAGAATTTTAAATTTTTACATAGTGAAACTTACCAATTTAGAGGATGATTTTTAATACCTAGAAATTACGAAAAAGAGCCTACTAAACCATATTTCAAATTTCATTTTCCTCCATTTCTAACAATAAAGGGTCGGGCCATTTAAACCAAACTTCCTGCTAAAATCAACTAAAAATAATGGAAAAATATTTTTCTAATCTCTTTAAAAACATCAAAGAAATAAGATAATAAGAAATTATCATGCCGGGGATCCCTGGGTGGCGCAGCGGTTTGGCGCCTGCCTTTGGCCCAGGGCGCGATCCTGGAGACCCGGGATCGAATCCCACATCAGGCTCCCGTTGCATGGAGCCTGCTTCTCCCTCTGCCTATGTCTCTGTGCCTCTCTCTCTCTCTCTCTGTGACTATCATAAATAAATAAAAATTAAAAAAAAAAAAAAAAAGAAATTATCATGCCAAGGCCTAAGAGACTCCAAGAACCTAAAAAGGCAAGAAAAGAAAAAAATCCTTTTGTCCTGAAGACATATGCTGGGGACATATGTAACTATTTTTGAATACCTTACGGAGTAAGAAGGACAGAAGTCAAATCTTAGTGTCTACTGGGTCAAAAAGCTAATATTAGATACCTCTTTTGTATTAACCCAGAATCCCAAAAGAAGAACCCCTCAGGCTGAAGATAACTACTTGTTCCTCTCCCCTCAAAAAACTTCCCAAGATAGAAGTATCTTAATTTTGAATAGAGCAAAGGAGAGGGGTAAACACACACTCACACACACATACACATAATCTGTCTCTGATTAGTAGACACCAGCCCCCTGCAAAATTATAACCTAACTTAAAAACCCAGGGTGATTCAGAAAACTTTAAGCCATGACTTAATTTGAATTGGTTACAGAGAGGTAGACATTTGGGCACAAATGTCTGGCAGAAGCAAATGCAAAACTGAAGAAGAGTTCTTTCACCCAAGCCATGGTAAACACAAAAAAATCATGTCTCATAGATAGTGAGCAGTACAAAGTCATGGTGTAACTAAGCCACAAGAAAAGAAGTTATAAACAGCAGGAAAAAAAAAAAAAACAGCTGAAGAAAAACACCCCACTATCTAAGTAGATCCTGAAAGACTTCAGGTTCTTGAAATATCAAGAGGCAAATTATAAAATAGCTATGTTTAAAGAAATGAGAATTAAAAATATCCACAGTAAACAGGAACTTGGGAGGGAAAGAGTGACCTAACAGATTTGAAAAATAACCAAATGGAACATCTAGAAATGAAAAACACAAAAATGCAAATTAAAAGCTCAATGGATGAGTTTGAGAGCAGAATCAACAAAGCGACAGAGAACAAAAAGACAGATCAAAAGAAATTATTCCTACTGTAGACACAAATGGGAAACATAAGTGGGTAGTTAAGAGAAATGGAAGGTTGAAGGAGGTTTACCATGTGCAAGGCCCAGAGAAAATTACATAAAATACCAATCACCAGCATGAATGAGTGAATCTATCAATGCTAGACAATACAAAGCCAATATACAAAAAGCAATTGTCTTGCTATATGTTAGTAGTAAATATTTGGAAAATAATATTTTTTAAAAGATGTTATTTATTTATTCATGAGAGACACACACACAGAGGGGCAGAGACATAGGCAGAGGGAGGAGCAGGCTCCCCGTGGGGAGCCCGATGCAGGACTCTATTCTAAGATCCGGGATCATGCCCTGAGCTGAAGGCAAATGCTCAACCACTGAGCCACCCAGGTGCCCAGAAAATAAGATTTTTTCTTTTTTTTTTTTTTAAGTTTTTTAAATTTATTTATGATAGTCACACAGAGAGAGAGAGAGAGAGAGGCAGAGACATAGGCAGAGGGAGAAGCAGGCTCCATGCACCAGGAGCCCGGCGTAGGATTCGATCCCGGGTCTCCAGGGTCGTGCCCTGGGCCAAAGGCAGGCGCTAAACCGCTGCGCCACCCAGGGATCCCAGAAAATAAGATTTTTAAAAGTACCATTTATAATAGTGTAAAAACATAAAGGTCTTAGGAATTTTTTGTATTAAGCTGGAAGGTATATACAGTAAAATGCACACATCTTTCACATCCAGTTTGATGAGTTCTGACAAATGCGTCTACCTGTATATCATATTCCACACCTCCATCCATCAAGATAGAAAACATTTTCATAACTCCAGAAAGCTCCTTCATCTCAGTCAATACCTGTTCTACCTCCAACTCTGGACAACCAGTTTTCTGATTCCTTTCACCATAGGTTAGTGTTATCTATACGGGATTTCATATAAATTATATAGAATGCACTCTTTTGTGTCTGGCTTCTTACCCTCAGCACAGACATGATGTTCTCAAGACTTCCATGTCTTTGCATCCAGATTTCATCTTTTTTGTTGCTTTTGAGTGTGTATGGATATAACTCAATCTGGTTTCTCATTTTCCTACTGTTAGACATCTGGGTCAATTATAGTTTGAGTCATTATAAATAAAGTTGCTATGAACAGTCCTATACAAGTACTTTTGTGGATACATATTGAGCCATTTTCTCTTTTCTCCTAGGGAAATACTTAAAAGTGGAATTGCTGAATCAAAATGCTCTCACCCCATGGTACTGGGATTATTCATAAAAGTGCCTGCCATTGGACTATAAGCTCTTGAAAGCAGGACCAGGTTCGGTTCATTGGCTTATCTCTGATACCTTGCACAATGAAAGGTATACAGGAGGCATTAACTATGTATTTCTTGAGTAAATATATTGAGGAGAAATATAAAAAAACACAAAATGTATAAGCAGACAATTTGTCTTCAATCCAGCTTATCTTGATTATGCCATGGTACATTTCAAGGACGTGACCACCTTTGTGACAATTTTGGAAAATAAATCCCATGAAAAAGGCCCAAGGACTTTGGAATCTCTAATGATAACTTTCTCTAATGATAATTTTAAGTAGTTAATATTTATTGAGCCCTAACAATGCAAAAACCAATTTACAAGGATAATCACATTCATTTCTTGTACTCTGGAAAGTCAGTGCCAGGAACCAAGGTTTAGAGAAGTTTGGGAGTTTGCTTAATGTCACCCAGCCAGAAATCAGTAGACCAGTCATGTATATGAAGGAGGGATTTTGATTTGTTATTTTAATAAGTATTACTGTCAATGCTTATTTTGAAAAAAGCAGTTTCAGTCCAAGTTTTCTTATATCAGAAATAAAAATGATCATAACAAAATTTGCTTCATCTATGTACTATGAGGATCAAATATGATCATTTATTTAATGATAATTTATTCCATAAACAGAAAAGCATGATAGGTAGACTCTCATCCTCATTGTCATCATCATCATCATCATAATCATCATTGTTTGATCACCTACTAACTCAGGTATGTGACGGTTAACTTGTAAAAAGGGGATACTAATACCTACCATCAGGTTGTGGCAATTCAAAGACATGATGTATATTGTATCACCCTTGGCTTGTTCACACCTTGGTTCTTTAAATTCCTGGCCAGCTGGTCACTCCTGGTAGATTGGTGGGCTCTTAATCAGAATCTTCCCTTTCTCAGCCATACCAAAGGTTTGCCCAGAGCCACTAATCAGAATGTCCGATAGAAAAGTATCTGGTGCCAATCACATCAGGTTCCAGCAACTTGTCCAAGTATTTTCAAATACCACATGCTTTGTTCTCTCGTGGAGGCTTTCAAGTTTTTAGTTTAAAAGCTATAGCTCTGACTTTTTGGTAATATGAACAAAGTAAAAGGTGATCAATTTTTCTAAACGTAAAGTCCCTCACTTACAACTCTATTCATTTTTATAGAAATAGAAACCAGGAAATATAATTTAAACTTTGTTTAGCTCTTTTTAGTTATCATTGGAGCCTTGAAACACTGAAATTATATTATCCTCGGGGAAAGCATCATTTTCATAGGGAATTTCCAAGTTACAAGGCCTGACTAAATCGCAGGCCATGTTCACAGTCCTTCTGACCTCCCAGCAACATAAGGGGTTGGTGGCCAGGTTGGTTCTACTACAGCAACTGGCACACAACCCTATTCTCAGCCAAGCCTGTGCCTGTCAAACAAAGTGACCACATAGATGCCATGGCCCTCAAACGCTGCCAAGTCCCTTGACTATGCCCTGCCTTCTCCTACGCTGATGGATGGACCATCAATGCCTAGTCAATGTGAAGAACCTCAGGTTAACAGGATCTGTCAGGACAGATGCGACCCTGCCCAGAGTCAGGCCCTTACATTGCTCCCAGCCCATCTGGCCTGAAGCCAATGAGGTGCTTGGGCCTGCTTCCCATCCTCGCTCAGCTCCTCCTGCAGCAGCTGCTTCTACACCCATGCGCTCTGCCCCTCCCCCTGTCACTTGGCCACTGACTTTCTGGCACACTCCCCATTTCTGTTCCAAGTGTTACAGATAAACTGCTACCCAAGGTTGCTAAATTGATATACTTTTATAGCTTTCTCTATTGAGGTCATGTTGACAGCTTTTTCTCTATTTAGGAACTTAAATGAAGTCCTCAGGTCGGCATACTGGGAAGCCAATCATCACAGCACCACACCCAACTCCTCTTCTCCCTCCACCTACTCTGTGCTCTGCAGACAACACTCACTCCCTGATTGCTTCTAGCCCCAAATAGGACTTCCACTTCACCAGAGGTCTCTTACCAGGAATCACAGGAAATAACTTTATTTCCCTTTGCTGGAGACTAGATGCAAATATGGTAAGTGGAGGAGGTCATGGTTGTAGTAGTCTTTTTCCTTAAAACGCAGAGGCCTTTCTGGCAAAGGGTCCCCAGAGCCCCGCTGGCCATATATAAATTGATTGAAGGGCCCTGGGATTAGCTAGTCAAAACACATAGACTCATGATCAGCTGCTCCCAAACTTGTTATAGCCTCAAACCCCAACATTTCATCCAAGAACATAGTGTGAGGACTGAATATGGTGGGTCACTTAATCCCACCCCTTTCCCCAGCCACACCCAGAGGCCCCTGAGACAACTCTGATGGATGCAGTGGTTTTGTGTTTGTGTGTGTGTGTGTGTGTGTGTGTGTTTAAGATTTATTTGTTTGAGAGAGAAAGAATGAAAGAGAGAGAGAGGTACAGGAAGACAGGGAGAGAGCATATCAAGCAGAGTCCACACTGAGCATGGAGCCCCATGTGGGGCTCAATCTAATGACCCTGAGATCATGACCTGAACCTAAATCAAGAGTTGGACGCTGAATCAACTGAGCCACTCAGGCACCCCTGTGTGTTTGGTTTTTGTGTGTGTGTGTTTTTTTTTAACTATGCTTTCTTATCACCTCTTTTCAAAAATAATGCTTCTCGTTTCCTTGATTTCCCAATCTGTCAGTGGCAAGAATGCAGGGAGTCTAAAAAGGCACAAATTTCTAGTCCATTACACATGAGGATGTAAACCCTAGATGCAAATGTGAACCAATTGGAATATATGTTTCTGAGATTCCAGCCCATTCTGAGGAATGGTCAAGGAAACATCTTCCCTGGAGACCCCCACAGTAGCAGATGCAGAACTTGACCTTCAAGTTCAACTGGAAGCAAGTCCTTTAAACCTAAACAAGCTGCTCAAGCTCCAGGAAATGGTCCCTGTCTGAGTGCCTAAATGTTCTGCCTCGGTTTTTTTGTAAAGTCCATTCCTTTTCACAAAGACTTACATATAAATTACTCCATTTATTTATTAGAATGAAGGCACACTTATTTATTGGAATATCAACATGCAGGAGAATGACACCAAAAATTACAGCAGCTCAGAGAAGACATAGGTCATATGTAGGAGCCTGAAAAAAAGTGAAGGCAGAGACACAGTTCAAATAATAGATTACATTTATGGTATTTGTCATAGTTTACAAGGTATTTTTACATATAAGATCAATAATAATCAGGGTTCTTGGTGGCAAATAACAGAAGCTATTTCTGGATGGTTGCAGCAGAAATGAACGCATCAGAAGGACAGGGTACAGTTCACAGAATTTACATGAGCCTCAAAACATGGAGAACAGTCAGGAAAGAAAGGGACCTGGTTTTCCAGGTGGCACAACCAGTCATACCATGGTCACATCTCGTCTAGAAGCTGTGCTAGGCTCTGCTACCACTGCCACTGGCCTCAGGGGTTGACCTCTAGTAGTGTCTGAGGCTGTGTCCCTCTTTCCAGATTCAAAGTTCCAGGCGGGCACACCTGATTGACCACACCTGTGCCCTTGCTGTTGGGGCAGCAGGGGGCGGTGGGAGAGAAGAAAGAGTCTTCATTCCCCTCACCCTTCAGCCCTTGGTGTTCAGTACTGATTAGCTGTATTAGTTTCTATTGCTGCATAATAATGACTAGCTTTAAAATGACACTAATTTATTATCTCACAGCTTCTGTGGGTGACAATTCCAGTATAGCCTCTAGCTGGGATTTCTGGTCATGGCCTCACCAGGCTGTATTCAAGGTGTTGACTGGGCTGCATTCCCATTAGGAGGCTCGCCTGGAAAAGAATTTGTTTTTAAGCTCCCTTAGATGACAGCAGAATTTTTTTATTTGTAGCCATAGGTCTGAAGCCCCTATGTTGTTGGTAGCTGCCAGCTGGGACCTTTGTCAGCTCCCTGGAGCCACATTCAAATCCTTGCCATGTCCACAGGCCCACACCTCCATGGATAGCTCATGGCACGACTGTTGACTTCTTCAGAGCTAGTAAGAGTATCTTTCTGGTTTTATCCTCTCCCTGTAGGAGAACTCTAGTTCTTCTCTTGAAGGCTCACCTGATTAAGCCATACCCACCCTTTTGATTAACTCCTAGTCAACTGATTTGTAATTGGCTCATAGCAGCAAAATCCTATTATAGTCACAGGTCTTGCCCACACGGAAGGAGTGAAGATTACACAGGGTATATAATATAAACCAGTAGGTGGGAATCTTAAGGCCCATCTTTGAATTCTGCTTATCTCACTTTATCTCATCGGAGCAGCAGATCAGGTAAAAATTTTCCAGCTTTAGAGAGGAAAAAAAAATTCTGAGAAGCTGGAGTGATTTGGTTCTAGCCACAGTGTTAAGAAATGGTTGACGTCAGAACTTTCTGCTGTGTTCTTTCCGAACGTAAATGGAAATAAATAGTATCAAATATAAACATTCATGAAAATAAATTATTTGATGCTTGGTGCTATAGGTTCTGATGGAAAGAAGAAAGGAAGAGTGAAGGTGAGAAATTATGACTAATGAGCCCATGGCCTGCTACGGGAGGCCCTTCTTGAGCTGTAGGAAACAATGCCAGCAAAGAACATGAGCTGTCTGTTTGATGTCAGAGAGAGTGACATGCATCTGGGACATGAAAGCTATATTTAAAAGAAGGAATTAATAACAAGTTTCAAAGGTGAATATGCGAGGTACCAAAGGTCTCCAGAAAAATGAAGCAGGATCTAGAGACATTGCCACCGAGACCCCACAGTCTTTGCTTCTTCCTCTTCTCACTTCACAGCTCAGAGATCACTCTGTCTCCCAAGGAATCTTTCCTTCGACATGGTTATCAACGGGAACTCGAGTTTATATCAAACTAACCATATTATTTCCTTCATCATCATCCTGAAGATGTCCCCCCAAAAGTTTTTTTTTTAATTTAAATTTAATTTAAGTCATCTCTAAACCCAATGTGGGGCCCCAACTCAAGATCCTGAGATCAAGAGTCAGTAACATGCTCTTCTGACTGAGCCCACCAGGCACCCCTCCCTAAAAAGTTTTTTAAAGTTAGGATATAGAAAGATAAAAGGGGTAAGGTTCTCAGTGATACATAGTCTACAAATAACAAAATTTTGTTGTCCAAGAATATCCAAGTAAAAGCTAAATAAGTCTTTGAACCCATGTCTGTGCATGAAAAAGAGTGTATAGTAGTGAGAGCAGAGTCTTTAAAATACATTCAAATATGTCTGAACACATAATAATGTCTTCAACCTCTTCTGAAATTCACACGTATGCCACAGGAAATGAGGAACAGTAAAGTTCCTGGAAATCCTTTGTGCAGATCCTGGCCCAGCCACCATCCAGCTGTATGACCTTGGAGATATAATTTAGCCTCTCTAAGCCTCAACCTTCTCATCTATAGAGATAAAAAGTTAAACAATTTGATTTCCAAAAAACCCTTCCAACTTTAAAATTTAATAATCCTTCCTTAGGCTAGATAATGCGCAATAGTCAATATTAAGGGAAGAGCATCCTCCTCTTTCATCTTAGATGAGAGGGCTATCTCTATTAATCACAAGAGACCATGAACTTGATTGCATTTTGGATTACATTCAACTAAGAACATTATCCAACCCTTTTGGTTATTTTGGGATTTTTGTCGTCTATAGAACTTCTCGCCATAGCTTTATATCTAGCTATTTAAAATCATGCATCTGTGTGTTTGTGTGTGTGCGCGTGCACACACACAGACACACACACACCCCAGAAATACAAAGATAGCAGCAGGGTCACCAGGTTAACGGGAAGAGTAGCTGAGTTAGCAGAGGCCTGTTAAGGCGGCCAGAGGAGGAAGAGAGAAGAATAGAAGAAATATGAGACCACCGCGGCTTTCACAAATTGACATTATCCATATGTATCACCATTAATTATAATAATCACCTCCTTCTATAACAAGTACTCTGCTTGACCCTATGCCCATGTGTTACTTATTTATTTTTTAAGCATTTCTTTCTCCTTTATCTTTTCCCTGAGCTGGTTAATTAACTGCAGTGAAAGATAAGAGGGATCTTCACGCCTGGTCTCTTTGGTCTGTTCCTGCTTCCTACTATCTTACAAAGTCCTAAGGCTTTAAAAAAAAACAATAGTACATTTAGCATGACCAAAAAGATAGCTAGTTCTGTTCTCTTAACCCCTCACTTCCAATTTTTTTTTTTTTTTTTTTTTTTTTTTTTTCAGGAGAGCAAGGCCCAGGGATGCTAGATCAGGCCCAGCGGGTGCCTGGGTGGATCAATGGTTAAGAATCTGCCTCTGGCTCAGATCATGATCTCAAGGTCTTAGGATCAAGTCTTACATCAGGCTCCCCACAGGGAGCCTGCTTCTCCCTTTGCCTATATCTCTGCCTCTCTGTGTGTCTCTCATGAATAAACAAATAAAAATATGAAAAAAAAATAAAAAGAATCCCAGCCCTGTTGAAAACACAACTAGAATATCTGGGACATGTGCCCACTTTATTTTTCCAATCTATGCAAGAGGAATGCATATTCTTGCTGTGATCATCTTAAAAGTCCACAGTATTCTCTTCCAGGGAAATATAGAGCCACATAATTTTTAGGAAAAGAAAAAAACTTTTTTTCCCCCATTTTTTTCCACTTTTTTTTTTGTTGTTGTTGCCATTTCTGCTTCACATATCCATCCAACTCGACACAGATTGAACTTCCTGTAAAGTTTCATGGAGGTAACTTCCTCACTTAACACATGATATCTCCAGTGGTCTTAGAAAATGTTTACGACAACCCTACTCCTTAGATATTCTCTACTGTGCTGGAAGACTCTAAACAAATCAGTAACTCCTTGACCTTTATAAGGAGGGCATACATTACCTGTTCTTTTTTTTTTTTTAAGATTTTATTTATTTATTCATGAGAGACAGAGAGAGAGAGAGAGAGAGAGAGAGGCAGAGACACAGGCAGAGAGAGAAGCAGGCTCCATGCAGGGAGCCTGACGTGGTACTTGATCCCGGGACTCCAGGATCACACCCTGGGCTGAAGGCGGCACTAAACTGCTGAACCCCCTGGGCTGCCCACACTACCTGTTCTATAAGGCCTGTGCGAGGCGGAGGTGTAGGTCATAGCAAGAATAAAAGCAGGGAAAGGAGAAAAAAAAAAGCAGTTTTGCATGGGATGCCTTCAGTTTCTTTGTCTCAGCTTCATCCTATAACCCTTTGCTCCTCTTATTTTTCCCACTTTTCCAGATGACTTCATCCAAATTCATGGTTTCACTTACCACCCACTCAATGACTACTTCTAAATCTATTTCCCCAGCAAAGACCTCCCTTCTGGAGTCCAGATTTATGTGTTCAAATATCTACTAAGAATCACCATTCAGATGTTTCCCAGATATCATGCATTCAACTGTGTTGTCTTGGTGTGCTTGGGCTGCCATAACAAAACACCATGTAAAAAGTGGCTTAAACAACATAGAAATTATTTCTCACGGTTCTAGAGGCTAGGAAGTCCAGGATCAAAGGGCTAGACAATTTAGTTCCTAGTGAAGCCCTTCCTCCTTGCTGGCAGATGGCAACTTCTTACTGTGTGCTCACATGGGGCCTTTATTCAGGGCATGCTCATGGACAGAGAGAGAATTCTTGGTCTTCCTCTTTTTTGAGGAGCACTGACCTCATCATGAGGGTGTCGTGCTCACTACCCCATCAAACCCTAGCCACCTTCCCGAGGATCACATCTCTAGATATCATCGGGGCTCCTGGGTGGCTCAGTCAGTTAAGTGTCTGTCTGACTCTTAGTTTAGGCTCAGGTCATGATCTCATGGATCCTGAGATCGAGCCCTGTATCAGGCTCCATGCTCAGTGGGGTGTCTGCTCGAAGATTCTCTCCCTCTGCCCCTCCCCCACTCACACGTGCACTCTCTCTCTCAAATACATAAATAAAAATTTTAAAAAATAATAAACAAATTAATTAATTGATATCATCACTTTGCAGATTAACACTCCAATGTATGAATTTATGGGGGGGGGGGATCACAACCATTTAGTTCATAATATGGGCCAAAACCAAATGGCTTGTCTTCCCTGCTAGACCTGCCCCACCTTTGCTGTGCCTCATCTCAGTGGAGAACAGCACCACCTGTCCAGCTGCCTAAGAGCGGTCACCTAAGAGTGGTCACCTTCTAGGTATTTTGTTTTCTTATCTGTAAAATAACAATACTAATAGTATTTACTTCACAGAGAATGAGATCAAATGAGCTACCATATGCAAAATGCTAATGAAATGCAGAACACAAAATAAGTTATCAGTAATATTGCCTGTTAGATTTTTTTTTTTTAATTTTCTTTTTTGTCAAGTGTTGGGAGCACCTGGGTGGCTCAGTCATCTAGGCATCTGACTCTTGATGTTGGCTCAGGTCATGATCTCAGCATGATGAGATTGAGACTGAGCCCCTGGGTGGTCTGCCTGAGATTGTCTCTCCCACCCCCTCTGCCCCCCCCCACTCATGATTTTTCTTGGTCTCTGTATCTCTCAAATAAATAAATAAATAAATAAACAAATAAATAAATAAATAAATTCTTCACATTTTCCTTTTTTTTTTTTTTTTAAACTAACCCCACAGAAATGTTTCAGATCCTACCTTACATAATATCCTTGGACTTGTCACTTTTCCCCACCCCTACCTGTACTACCTTGACTTTGGGTATTTCACTTCACACATAGAATCCTGGAATTGCCTCCTAACTAGCTTTTCTTCCTTGTCTCAGCTAGCTGTCCAATCCTCTCCAGGCATAGCTACAAGAGTAATCTTTTCCAAGTGTAACTATCGTCGTCACATTTCTCTAGTCAAGTCTTCCACGGCTCAACATCCCTTCAGGCAAAGTTCAAATTCCTCAGCATCATTGAAAACACCCTCATGGGATGGCCCCTGCTTAGCTCTCCAGCCCCCATTGGGAGAGGCAGTCAATGATGGGTGCTAAGTGTCTCTGCACACTCTTGCCAAGTGGGCCAGACTGCAAGACTTACCCATCTCCTGACACTGAGATGTACCTGCAACCAGTCACATAGGGACCCAAGGAGATCCAGTGCAGCATGGTCACTGCTTCTCGCTTGCTCCCTTGGAGTGGGGGACTTGATAGCTGGCTACTTGTTTGAAAGGGCTGTCCCCTTGGATCTGTGTTCCTCAGCTGCAAAGTAAACTCAAGGGATGTATAGCATCCACTTGGATCTATCACATCCCTTATGCAAGATTTGGGAAAAAAAGGAAATCAGTGCAAATATGCTGAAGCTCATGTTCTTGCTATACCATTAATAATAAAGTACATTGTCTCTGACCCAGGAGTCTTGTGTCATCTGCCACAGTGCCAACTTGTTAGGCTGTAAGTAGGGGGAAAATTCCCTATCTTTCAGTTTTTGACAGCCCCACCTCCTCCTATCTCTCGTTCCATCTCTCATCCCATGCTCCGGTTGCACTGACCTATTTCCTGTCCCTGTGCCTTAAAAGATATTGATCCCACTTCCTCAAATCTTATCTCCTTTATTTTCAACCAACTAAAAGTACTATCTCCTCTAGGAAGCTTTCCGGGCCTCCAGTGTGACTTTGATGCCATTCGTCTCTTCTCTCATACCCTGAGTACATCTCATTAGAGTTCTTACGTTATCACACTGTGACTTATTTCACTCAGGCAGCTCCTCCAAGGGACAGAAAGCTTCTTGAGGGTAGGTGTCATGTTTTATTCGTCTTTCTCTGCCTGTTGTCTACGGGCTCTATCCTGCAACACTTGGCATGTAATGACAATAAACAGTACATGATAGAATGAATGACTTTGAATAGACCCAAATAGGTTTGACCCATTCTGAAGGATGAACCTAGAATTAAATCATCCTCTATGTCTCCCTTCACCCTTCACTCTTTTTTTACCTCTCTTCTTACCTTCCCATTTCTTTTTTTTTTTTTTTCTATTCTAAGCAACACCCTACTCTAGGTGCTTAGCTAGATGCAAATAGACTTACGTGAAGCAGAAGTATGCCTGCAGAGCCGTGAGTTGGATTTCATGCACATATGGGAAAATTAATCTCACCTTATATAATCAGTGCCTAAAGACAGAGACTCCAACTTCCTTCCTCTCCCAAATTTCTTGAGAGATTGCAAAAATGGATTAAGTAGCAGTGATGATGTGGTGTTTATATTTTAAAATATTTTTAATTTTCTCTCTTTTTCTCTCTCTCTCTCTAATGCGGCCCTCCTGATGATAAAGAATGGGCCATGGTAAAAGATAATTGCGTAGGGACCTGGCCAGTGTTAGACAGATTCGCTGGGCCACAGTGGAAAACTTAGCTTTAAATGAGCCCTGTTTTCCACCGACAGAATCCCTAGGCTGCAAACACCATAAACCTAGAAGGTACATCCTGACACGTGTTAAATAATTGCATGCGCTGATAATTAATGTTCAATAGTATGCATGAGTCACCCCACAGAGGTATTTTTTTTTAAAATCAACATTTTCATAGGGAAACTAATAATATTCTCTTTCCTGAGGAAAGTATATGTCTTCTCCTACTTCCTTAATTACTGTCCTGACTCTGACCGTGCCTTCTGAGTATACTAAATGATAGGGCCGCTATGGCTCCATCCTAGTGGACTTCATTAGGGAGCCGGCTATTAAGATTTTCTCTCTCAGCTTCCAACGCATGCTTGAATGATTGGTGATTTGTGAAAGCTTTGTGATTCTGGCATTGGCTTTGCAAACCCCAGTTTCTGTTTTGCCAGTTCCCCCTCACCTTTGCCTCTTCCAACAGGGAATGACCAGGGAAGAAGGTTACTTGCTCCTTCTTGGTTGTTTGCTACTGTTGCCAACACCACTCAGCCTCACTCCTTCATCATTTTAAGAAACCTCACACTTCTCCCATAGATGGCAAACAACACAGCCCCCTGCAGTAGCAGTGTCATGGGCTTTGCTTCTGCTTGCTTTCCCCGCTCACCTGCGCTTGCTAACAACCCTGGTAGCAGACCCTCCACCCTCCTCGTCTTGCCATCATGCCAGCCTCCTCACTCTTGCCTCTCTTTTTCACAGCACCCTGTGAGATCACAAAGCTAGCCCTTTATAGGACAATTGCTAAAATAGCAACTGAGGTGAGACCAAAAACTAGCAGCCAAGAAATAAATATTTGTGCTGATGTGCTTAAAAATAACCAATCTGGAATGACATAATAGGAAAAATCCAGATCAAACAACATTTGCTCCCGAATGAGGTCACAAATGTCTTTACCGCTGGATGCGCTTTTTCCCTTCTGCACCACAAATGTTTACGAGCAAAAGTAATCTCCTGCATTTCTTAATCTTTCTTCCCTCCAAAATGCACTAAGGAATTAAAATGTTTCATTTAGTGTCCAGCATTACTTTTTTTCCCATTTTAAAGAGGAATAAATTGAGGTGCCAGCAGTTTTATGAAATAGCTTGTCATTTTTCAGCTCAAATGAAAACTTAAAGCTTCACTAATTTCTTGAGATTATGCAGCTTTTGATGGAGCGTTGGAGTGGGGAGAAGAGGGAAGAAAAAGGCAGACGATAAGAAGCACCAGGACAGCCACTGCAGTCCTCCCCACCTCCGTGGCCATAGCTGCTTATCACCACCTTGCTCTGTGCTCCCCTCGCCCACACTACCCTTCTGTCTTCTGAACATAAAGAGGAAACTGGACAAACAACTTCAGAGTGCTGATCAGTGACTCGCTTGCTGCCCCGGACTTGTCTCCAAAATCTGTCCTACGTCACTTAACCAATTCCTTGGGGGTAAATGGCTTGCAGGACATCAACAACATTCTCAGCAAACTGTAAATGGCATGTTGGTAGAAACGCTAGCCTAAACTTTCCATGGGCAAATCAGAGTCCCAAAGATCTCAACAAGCAGATCACCATATTAATTAGGACATTTATATCTAAATGAATGGATAAGATAAGGGAAGATTAGTCCACGTGATAGAGACGAGGTCATTTTATTGACTGAACATTCAATATAAGTCATTCATATGATTATTTATAGAACCACACATGATTGCATGTTAGAACCCCCTCCTCTGTACTCTATCAGCAACCTTTGCTGTATCCTATTACAGTGCTCATCACGCAGTATTCCAATTGTCTGTGTTTCTTCCTGCATTGTCAGCACTCTGAGGGCAAGGATTATGCCTTTTTCTTTTTCCTTTTTGTAATCCACAGGTCTCATGTAATGTGTAACACATTGTGGGAACTTACTGTCAATCAAAATGAAGCAGATTATAGCTTTTGACTATAAAACTCAAAACCATTTATGCCATACCAAAGTTAAGTCTTGAACACTGCAATACTCTTTGTATTTATCATATTAAGATGTAGTTATATGAGATAGTGTAGTGATTAAGGATGACTCTGCCCCTGACCGAACAACCTTGATTGGTTTCCTTAGGCCTTGGTATACCTTGGTTACTCTATCTATAAAATGGGTATATAATAAGCCCTACTTCATAAGCCTACTGTGAGAATTAAATGAGATAATACACATGGAGTATTTAAGCAGGCTTGGCACAAGGTAAGCAATCCATGTATTTTGATTATATTAGTGGTAGTCGTGGTATTAAAATGACAATGATAACGATGAAGACAATGACTCTGTAATTAAAGTCATGATACAGGGACGGATTGAGAGACCACATTTTCAACACTAAACCAGACAAAGGATTAGCATGTAGAATATATAAAAACCTCCAAAATTCAATTTTAAAATCAAAAAATGAGGCAAAGAATTAAGGATTATTTACCTCCATAAAAACTCAGCTGACAACCCTATAAGCCAAAACTCACTAATAATGTGGAACATGTAAAGCAAAACCCATGAAATCATTATGATTATTTGGAAATTTTGTAAAGCAAAATCCACCTTCCAAGCTCATGCAACTTTCAAAGTCTGATGGTATCATATGTCAGCAGGTAGCTAGAGTGGTGGGAAATCTCACACACAAGTGGTAGAAGTATAAATTGGCACCACACCATGGGAAGCAATTTGTCAGTATGTATTAACATTGAATATGTGCATGTCCAGGAATCTGGTGGTCTTTACACCAGGGTTATTCAAAGGGTTCATCAGTTTGGAGGGTTTTGCGAGACTGACCTAAGAGCCTACGAGTGTTCACAAAAGCCCTTCTCACATCCATCCCAAATCTTATTTCAGGACATGGCTCCTGAGTTCAAAAGCCTAAGTGTAACCAAACAAAAGAGCAGCCTCCTTAGGGACTACTTAGAACACCATGGAGACTTCGATCTTCTAGTCTTTATATACATATTTCTGTTAAGAGTGAAGCCTTGGTCTAAAAGGAGAGAATGGGTTACAGTGTGCAGAGGTGGAAGAGATGATCATGTTCATTGAATCATTTTGCCTCTGTTATTTCTAGACTAATGTCAAAAATTGCCACTCTATTTGCAGTTGTGTGGTGGGGAGAGTTCATGAGAGCAAATCGTGGCTAAAATTTTTAATTACTTAAAATTTTAAAATTATTTTAAAATTATGACTTTTCTCACATATTTAGGTACAGGTATTTCTGTTAAGCTTACATCCTCAATATTTGTGCCTAAAATGTTTCATTAGCAAGAAAGAAAACCACCTTTAAATAACCAGAGAACTATATGTTAGTGACTCTGATTTTTTAAATGGGTCCGCCATGTTTTTCTGGAAATCCCAAACTGCTCATTATCTAATGTAAGTTAGATAAAAATCCACAAGTAAAATGTACTCATCATTTCTTTATTTTTGGTGTGTGCTCTTTAATAAAACAGCTAAAATTCACATTATATAAGCATCTCATTGGGGTGAGTGGTTGGTTCAGTGGGTTAAGCGTCTGCCTTCAGCTCAGGCCATGATCCCAGTGTCCCAGGATCCAATCCCACATCAAGTCCCACATCGGGCTCCCTGTTCAGTGGGGAGTCTTCTTCTTCCTCTGCCTCTCTCCTCTGCTTGTACACTCTCTCACTCAGCTTTCTCTCTCTCTTTTTCAAATAAATAAATAAATAAATAAATAAATAAATAAATAAATAATAAAGCAAGCTTTAAAAAAATAAAAGCATATCATTAAACATCTATTCTAGTTGAAATTAATTCCCATCTAATTTTATTTATAAAACACCTAATGTTCTTTTTTATTACTGTTAACAACAAAAAACCAAAATTATATTATTTTTCTACACAGATGAGTTTCAGCAGTACCTTTCTCTTCCTTTAAATACAAATACAAGTTTTATCCTGAGATCTAAAAATTAATGACATTACTTATGACATCTATACTGGTTTCTGAGTTAATTATTCCCCATTGCAGAATACCAATGATCCATATATGCACACAAACACACTTACCAAAGGAATACCATGCTTTTTTAAATCATATACCCCATTCCAAACATAATTTACAATGTTAGCTAAATAGTATGTTACATGATTATAAATTAAATAATGAGAAACAACATGTCAATTCCTTTTCTTGTTTGGATGACTTATTATAAAGTGAATAAATTATCTCTACACCATTTAAATCATCTCTTTACAATATGCATCTTGAAATTTATTTCTCAGTAGTTTGCTAGTGTTTATCCGATATTAAATTCAAATTCAATTCAAGGAATAGCTAATGAGATTTTTGAATCCTATATTAACATTTATTTAAACCAAAAATGAAGTTAAACTATTGTTGTCAGAAAATGTTATATTTTTTCTGATAGGTTTGACAAAGGTCATTGGTTTTGTCAATATATGGAGGATATTTTTTATAAATTAAATGAGATAAAAGTCCGGCTTCAGGGTTCTGATGAAATATGTTTTAAAATGTAGTAAGTGTGGTGCCTGGGCGGCTCAGTCTGTTAAGTGTCTGCCTTCAGCTCACTCAGGTCATGATCCCAGGGTCCTAGGATCTAGCCCTGGTTGGGATCCCTGCTCAGTGTGGATTCTACTTCCCCCTTCCCACCACCTCTCCCCCTGCTTCACGTGCTCTATTTATCTATCTCTCTCAAATAAATAAATAAAATATTTTTAGAAATAAAAAAATAAAATGTGATAAGATACATGTTTTTACCAGTAATGAAAGTTACAACATTACCTTTTTTTTCAGTTATTACATACACTGTTGATGTCGCACTGGGCATCCTAAGGCCCACCTCTGTGTTCACTGCACTTCCTAATGGTAAGGGCCCAAGTCTTTGCCTAAGGAAGTCTCTCTCTGGTACTCAGCCATGTACAAGGGCAGGTAATGAAAGGGCATGAACACCTCACTTCCCATCCTTTGATGGGACAGTTCTGAGGTGCCTTCTACCTGATACTCAGGAAGTTCCCACTCTGATATACTTTCTAGGATCAACTCTCAGATAAACCATTTTCATTTTAGAGTTTGCTTTTTTGGAGAACTCTAATGTGCTCTACACAAGGTGCTTTAGGCAAAAGAGCAACAGGTGTAACTAGGTGTCCCTCTTGAAACTTGAAAGCATGAATAGCTCTCATGCATATGTCAGGTGGTTTTCAATTCTCACTAATCTGAAGAAGAATTTAATAGAATTTTTAGCAAGAAGAATACTAAAAATAATTTTTGATGGTAAATGACCAGATAGTATCTGGCATGTAACTTGAACGGAATTCAAAGAATTAGATAAAATTGCTATAACAAACACTTTTCATTTCCATTTATTTATTACTATGAATATGTTTTCTGGGCAGTTACTTCTGTAAAAATGGAGTGGAGGACAGGAATAAAATCAGTACAGAAATCTGTATTCTAGTATAAAACCATTCATCAATAGATATATGAACTAATTAGAGGGAGAAGCATTATTTATATTATTTCTAGAGAAGCATTTTCAATATTTTATTTTTTCTGCTCAATAAATTATAAAAGGATAATTATTTTATAATACAGTTTTGTTTTCTTGATCGACTATATAACAATAGCAACAAGAAGGTTTAAACCCTTATAGCCTTATGATCCCAGGAAATAAAGCATTTTAAAATTTTAATTTCCACTCGTAATTTCATCAAAAAAAATATAAAAGGGTGATCAAAAATGGGACTTCCTGGCATGAAAATATATTCCATGAAGATAGAACTCTGGGAGAATTGGAATGTAAAGGGGAAAAAGGAAAGATATAAAAATTCCATAGGGAATTATGCATGTATTTTTAGTGATTATTTTTTTTTAAGCTTTTATTTATTTATTCACAAGACACAGAGAGAGAGAGAGGCAGAGACACAGGCAGAAGGAGAAGCAGGTTCCATGCAGGGAGCCCGATGTGGCACTCGATCCCCGGACTCCAGGATCACCCCCTGGGCCACAGGCAGGCTCTAAACTACTGAGCCACCCAGGGATCCCCCATTTTTAATGATTATAATTATGAATCAAATTGTTATGATATTTAGAATCTCTTGGATACACTTGAAAGAGTAGCCATTTATTTTAAAATGTTAATATTTACAAAATGCCAGCAATTTTATCCTTTGGGACTATTTTAAACCTATGATTTAAATTCTTAAATATCAGTGTTAAGCTGTGTAACGGGTACATAGTTTTTCCAAATTCTTTTAAGGGTTATACAAGAAATAGATCTGAAGAGTTGCAGGTTGAATTGTGCCCCCATCCCCCAATTCATGAGTTGACGTTCTCAGCCTAGTTGTTCAGAATATGACCTAATTTGGAGATCGAAACTTTGTAAAGATAATCAAGTTAAAATGAGGTCCTTAGGGTGGGCTCTAATCCAATATGACTGATGTCCTTATAAAAAGGGAAGTTTGGACACAGGACAGAGGAAATACATGTGAAGAGACATAGGACAAAGTTGGCCATCTTCAAGCCAAGGAGAGAGGCCAGGAGCAGATTCTCACAACACTTAGAAGGGACCATTCCTGCAGACACTCATCTCAGACTTCGAGTCTCCAGAACTGTGAGAAATACATTTGTGTTGTTTAAGCACCCACCACCACCCCCGTAGTCTGTGGTGCCTTTTTACAGCATTTCTAGCAAACTAACACAAAGACCATTCTTCTGGAGAAACCCTCACACTGATGGACAAGGAGAAGCGTAAAGGGATATTCATTGTGTCGTTCTTTGCCTTGGGGAATAGATCATTAAAATATGGTACCCCAGCATTTCCCCCTTTAGTGCTGGGGATGGGATCCAGGAAATGGGAATGCAATTGGGGTCTTTCTGGCACAGTGCCTTTGGAGACACGCTCCTGCTATCCAAAACTGTCAAATGCTCTTCCACTTTCTTCAAATGCTCTGAAGTCACACATGCCTTGGGCCATAGTTTTCTTTAGCTTCTTGCCATGCAATCGCTTGGCAGTCTTTGTAGTTGCAGTGACACACTTCATAATGTCAAAAGACTTTCCACATGTTTCTAAATTGCAGGCTAATTTCTACCCTTTACTATTCTCTTTGATGTGCTCCTGCCACCACATCTCTAACACTTGGATTTTAACGTCCAGTATGATTCTCTTCCTTTGTTTCTTTGCAACACAGTCTGTTCTGTTTCCTCTCATATTGTGGGGCAAAATTGGTAGAATCTAAAATAAATAGCAACATTTGTTTAAAAAGATAAACTGATGTGCAAAATGGCAGAATGGATAGACGGGTATGTAATAAAGTAAGTATAGCAAAAGATCAGTTGTAGAATCTATGTTGGGGACATATGTAAATATTATAAAAACCTAAAACTTCAAATTTGCTGTGTGTTTTCAAGTTCTCATAAGAAAGTTTTGAAAAAATCATGAAAAAATCAATGGCAGAAGGACAGCTTCAGCACAGAGTGAACAATGCACAATGCAGAGCACATCCAACTCAGGTGGCCAAGGTCAACACCAACCGTGATGAGTCCTGTCGATAGCATGTATCTTGATATGGCATGATGAGAATGGCACTTCACCTCTGTGATTTTTCTCTCCACAAGCAGATAACCCCGGTATAATCATGGCAAAAAAAAATTAGATAAATCCCAACTGAAGGACTGTCTACAAAATACCTAAGCAGTAAACCTTCAAACAGTAAAAGTCACCCAAAACCAAGGAAAGTCAGAGAAACTGTCACAGCTAAGAGGAGCCTCAGGAGACACAGACATGGTTCCCTGGATGGGATCCTGGGACAGAAGGAGAGGTTAGTGAAAACTGAAGAGATCTGAATCAGGCATGGACCTTAGTTAATCATCTATCAATACTCGTTATCCATCTTAGCAAATACACCACGCTAATATAAGATGTTAACAATAGGAGGAATCGGGTGTGGAGTATCCAGGAACTTTCTGTTCTGTCTTCGCAACTGTTCTGGAATTCTAAAACTATCCTAAAATACAAAAGTCTATTTAGAAACATATAGCAAAAATAAATAAATAAATAAAAACATAAAAACATATAACAAATAATTATCTGAAGAAATTAATGTTACTATATCACAGGTGCTCTTAGATATATAACCGCCTAAATGCAGTTGTCAGATCTTTGTGTGTCTCTGTAGACTAAAGGCTCTTTATTTTCAATGTTGACCATGGTAGTAAAAACTGAAAGCAAGACCAAGTCATAGGCATTATACATGGAATTAAAGCATCTAGT
This sequence comes from Canis aureus, assembly GCF_053574225.1. Lineage (NCBI taxonomy): Eukaryota > Metazoa > Chordata > Mammalia > Carnivora > Canidae > Canis > Canis aureus. The sequence continues at coordinate 15,396,179 of NC_135647.1, forward strand.
CACTTTAATTGGTGTTAACAAACTCTGTGTGTGTGTGTGTGTGTGTGTGTTTATTTTGTTGAGGATGGGGATGCAAGATGATGCACCAAACGACATAGAACAGACAGTTAAGTTAGAATGGATATGATCGCATTTTCCCAGATTTGAATTGGTAATATGTGTTATATACAGACACAAACACATTCATACAAAAATACTTTATGACACCTGTAAGGGTGTTTTTATTCAACTTATTTATAACAGGTATGTGTAAGATTTCAAAGTGTGCACATTTATTAACTGTAATGCTTTTGCCAAAACACTCATCTTTATTGTATTTTAACGTTCCAGAAATAGCTATAGAAAGAATTTCCTTCAAGGAGGCAGCTTTACTGAGCTGCGCTCCCTGGGCCCTCTGCTGGTTGCTTCACCACCTGGCGCCCAGGCCTTTCTCTGTCTTCTGGCATCTCCTACTGTCTGCTCATGGGGCCTTCTCCCTCAGCTATTTAATTCTTCTATACTCTTCTAAGACTTTTAAGACTCTAGTTGACCAAAAAAATGTTCATTTCCAAAGTTTTATGGGTTTGAAAAATAACAGCTTGCACTTCTACTGCAAATTCCAAAGTACTTCCGCATATATGATCTCATCAGATTCTCACAGAAGTCTTAATAAAAACTCCTTTCTTAGCAAAGGGCACAGAGGGTAAGCTTAAAAGTGGCTCTGACTCCTGATGTTGGCTGTCCTTGGCTACCCAGCATCCGGCTACCCTTGTAGCAATTGGAGACTCCTCCAATCTCCTAAGGCAACGCTTGCATGCACCCGGCCTCTGTTTCAGCTACGGTGTGGGCACCAGGACTCAGTGGCCCAGGACCCACACAGCTCCAGCCTCAGACTCTGAATCAAAAGTTAGAGGAAGGAAGACTCGGGATTCATTCTGGAGTTGGAAGCGGCAGCTACATCTCTTTTCAGGAGGCAGCAAGGACGGCGATTCAAGTGGGAGCCTCTCTAGCACAATCCTACCCCGGGGCTGCTAGTACAAGACCCAACATCTAGAGCCCAGCAGTGAGGTGACTGCCAGGCAATTTTGCAAGATGATTTTGGACTCCGTTCCTTGTGAAGCCTCCAGATGAAGTTCTCTAGCCTTCTGGGAGATTATCTGAGACACCCATACTTCATCCCTGTCCCCCTGCTTTTTTAAAGATAGATTTGATAAACAGTACAGTAGAATTGACATACAATAGAGTAAGATCAGATCGACACAATGAATAAAATAGAACTGATACATAACTGAATCAAACAGAGCTGACTTATGATAAGCTGCACATATTTAAAGTATATATAATTTGATAACTTTTGAACGTACATCAACACCTGCAGAACCATCACTGCAATCACAGTAGTGATAATATTCATCACTGCCAAGAGCTTTTTTATGCTCCTTTGTAATTCTTCTTTATAACCGTTCCCACTCCCGCCTCTTCCCAGGCAGCCGCTGATCTGTTTTCTGTCATTACAGAAAATAATTTTCCGGAAATTTTACATAAATAGAATCACACAGAGTACATACTTTTTGTCTGACTTCTTTCACTCAGCATAATTATTTTGACATTCAGCTTTTTGCAAGGATCAATGGTTTAGCAATCCTTTTTACTGCTAAATAGCATTCCAATGTAAAGATATACCACAATTTATTCATTTGCTGATGGGCATTTAGGTTGTGTCCAGGCTTGGGGTATTACAAATAGTGCTTCTATGAAGATCCATGGATAAGCCTTTGTATGGACATGTGCTTTCATTTCTTCCGAGTGAAAGCCTAGGGTGCAATGTCTGGATGATATGGAGGTAATATTTTAATTTAAGAAATTGCCAAGGGGCACCTGGGTGGCTCAGTCAGTTAAGTGTCTGACTCTTGATTTCAGCTCAGGTCGTGATCTCAGGGTCCTGGGATCAAGCCTGGCATCAGGCTCCACACTCAGCCCAGAGTCTGCTTAAGATTGTCTCCCTCCCTCTCCATATGCCCCTCCCCAACTCACATGCTTGCACTCTCAAAGAAAAAAAAGGCCAAGAATTTTCCAAAGTGATTGCACCATTTTACGTTCCCACCAGCAATGTTACAGTTTCTTCACGTCTTCTGCCACATTTGGTAAAATACATCTTAAATTTTAGCCTTTCTAATAAGTATGAAGTTATCTCATCATGGTTTAATTTGTGTTTCCCTAATGGCTGATGATGTTGAGATATCTTTTCACCTGCTTTTTTTTTTTTTTTGCCACCTGTATATATTCTTTGCTGAGGCATCTGTTCAAGTCTTTTGTCCAGTTTTTAATTGGGTTGTTTGTTTTCTTATTATTGAGTTATGAGAGGTCTTTACATACTCAGGTTACAAATATTTTAACATTTTCTGCTATCCTGGGACTTGCCATTTTATTCTCTTAGGGGTATCTTTTAAAAGGCAGAAGTTTTAAATTTTGAGAAAGTCTACTTTATCATTTTTTTCTGTGTTGAAAAGCTTTTAGTATCACATCCCAGAAACTTTTCCTTAACTCAGAATCTCAACTGAAATTCTCCTGTATTTCCTTCTAAAGGTTTTATAATCTTGGCCTTTACCTTTAGCTCTAGGATCCATTTTTGGTTGGTTTTTCCTTGCAGTGCTCCCTCAAATCTCACTGTTCCCTACCCTCTAGAGTTACCTTCCTTTTTGCTTGCCATCTAGTTGCAGTGGTCTCTTTGCAAAACTCTTGCTCTCTTCTGTCAAATGGCTCTGTTCACACTGTCCCTCCACCCCCAGAACACTATTCCTTATCCCTTTGGGCCAAAGAACTTATTTTGACTCAACATAAGTTATCCTGTGCTTGGCATAGAGTCTCCATAATTCAAAAAAATTGGGTCAAAGAAATGGGTAAATAATGAGTGATGTCAGGTTCCTTGAGGGGGTGGCATGGCAGTAAGCTAGGGAACTAGAATTGGGCTTCTGATTCTGGTATGGTTTTCATAGTTTTCACGTGGCTTGAAAGAGCTTCTTGACCAGAGTCAGCTTCGCATATTCATTTTGGAGATGTCAGTAATGGTACCCAGTCTGCAAATCTCTTAGGAAGTCAGCCCCTTCATGCCCCATGATTGGTGGCTGGTGTGTTTGGCCTTGGCAGTTTTATGCTGTGAAGTTATTTCTGGGTGACTTTAGTCTTGGAGAATTTCTGTTGATCCAGTAATTGGGCTAAGCATTAGTTTTTGATGATTTAGCTATGTTCCTTGTGAATTAATGATGACTAATGATAGGGATTTAAGAACTGATACCCTCAGGTACTTAGCTGTTTTAAATAGCACATTAAACAATATAACTCTTAAAGTTCATGTTCCTTAAGAAAATATTTCATGAAAACCCAGGAGGTGAACCATAAGTGCTGTACTAGTTGCATTAAGGATTAATTTTATAGCTCCAGAGGTAGAGCCAGAAGCAGATTCTTTTTCTCTAAATGAACATGCCTTTCACTAAGAACACAGGCTCATGATGAATGAGTACTACATGAATTCCAGCTCCCAAACTCCAAGACCTAGTGCTTGGAGAAGCATACAAACTTGAATTCAACTGTGAGGAAACATCAGACAGACCCACATTGAGAAATAGGTTCAAAAGTATCAAGGTTATGAAAAACAAAAAGACAATGAGGATCTGTACTAGATGAGGGTCATGACAACGAAATGCAATTGTGAAATGCTGGCTGGGATCTTAGATTATAGAAAGAACACAGGTGTGCAACTGGCAAAATTTGAATAAGGTCTGTTGATTAATTAATAGTATTACCTGTACTATTTTTGCTTCCCTGGTTTTGATACTTGTACAATAGTTTCATTTGTGGAAGCTAGAAGAGTATATGAAAACTTTTGGGATTATTCTTACAACTTGGTTATAAGAGTAAAATTAATTCATAATATATGTTTAAAGTATCCCTAAAATGAATTAATAAACAAACAAAAAAACCAACAGACAGGTACATAAAAAGAGAGGGAGACAGTTGTTTTTTAATTTTTTAATTTAAATTCAATTTAATTTACAAATAGTGTATCATTAGTTTCAGAGGTAGAGTTTAGTGACTCATCAGTTTCATACAACACCCAGTGCTCATTACATCAAGGGCCTCCTTAATGCCCATCACCCAGTTACCCCATCCTCCCACCCACCACTCCTCTAGCAACCCTTGGTTTCCTATAGTTAAGAGTCTCTTATGGTTCGTCTCCGTCTCTGATTTCATCTTATTTTATGTTTCCTTTCCTTCCCCTATATTCGTCTGTTTTGTTTCTTAAATTCCACATATGAGTGAAATCATATGGTATCTGTCTTTCTTTGACTTATTTCACTTAGCATAATAGAGAGGGAGACATTTCTATGCAGAGAATTTTATGAAGATTTTAAATTGGCAGAGTTCCAAGCACAAAAAAAAGGCATGCGGAAAGAGAATTGATCCTATTGAGCCTATGGTCTTTCAAGAAAATGGAGTTCTTCTTCATACAGTGGAAGAACAGAACCATCGCCTCTGGTCTCAGCAGATGCAACAGCAGTAGTGCAGCACAGGTGTCTGTCCTGTCACCTCAGGCTGCCCTGCTGACAGGGCCTGCTGGGTGTAACGAGAAATCAGGGCTTCTCTGCCCAAATACGAGGGATCCACCAATCCTTAAATAGACACCCCAAAACCAGTCAGGTGTTCACATTTTCAGTTTAACACAGGGTGCCACAGAGCTGACTGCACACTGTAATCTAGAGGCTTGGCCAGATTTACCTGGAAGGCCGGTCAGTTCCTAAGACAAGCTGGTGAGCAGAGAAAATACAATCTTTTCTTTCAAAGCAGTATGGACAAAAAAGTAGATTATCCCAAAGACCCCTCCTCTTCAAAACCATATGGTCCGTGCTATACCTGAAAAAGCTTAGGCTCAGAGAAGGGTGCTGACCTGCTGGAGAAGGTAGGGGAGGAGAGCGAGTCTAGTGGCTTCCATCCAAGTCCCACACATTATTGGGAGGAGCAAGTCCTCCCAGCCTCTGAACTGGGTCGATTCCAACGTCCCTTCTAACTCTGCTTTAACCTATTTAACCTTCTAACCTGTAATTTAAGGAAAGAATATTTAATCAGATGAAGAATACAGACTGAACCCAAGTGCCATGATTACCATTCCAACCCAAAGATTGACATCACGGAATGAGAAGTACCTCTCTCTGGTTTCAAAAAAATGGCCCGTGATGCCTCAACCTCTGCGCTCTGGAACCCATAGCTTCTCAAGTACTGTATCATGTGCTTTTACTTGTGTGTATTTTCAGTCCTCTTCCACTGACATTTCTCTGAAACGAGCCCACCACAAACAAAAGAAAATCTCCCTCCAAGGCTCTCTCTATCCCTTCACAGCCAAACTTCAAGAAAAATTATATATACTTTGCTATGTGTATTGTTTTCCCTTCCACTGCCTCCTTAATCAACTCCACCGTGTCAAGGGAGGGAAAGAGACCCTCAATGAGGCCACCTCTGTATCATGAACCCAAGGGACACCTTCTGTTCTAATCTAACAAGGTTTCCCAGACCATCAGGTACTGTAAGGCATTCTCTCCCTGAAAGACATTCTATCATAGAGTATGTGACTTTCTAAGATTGGCTTTTTTTCACTGAACATAATGCCCTTGAGTTCTAAGTTGTTAAGAATCAATGTTTTTTTTCCTTTTTTATTGCTGAGTAATATTCATGTTATGGATAAGAGAATTCCTATGAATTCATTTTGACTATTTCTAGTTTGGGTTCTTACAAGTAAAGCTGCAATGAACAATTATGTACAGGTGTTAATGTGGACGTAAGTCTTCATTTCTCTGAAAAGCCCAGGAATGCAACTGTATGCTTGGTTTTATAAGAAACTAGCAAATCATCCTCCAGACTGGCCATGCCATTTTAGCAGCAATGTAGGAGAGATTAACTCTCTCTGAATCTACTTCCCTGCATCCTTGTCATCATTTTTTTAAGCTGTTCTAAGGTGTGTGTAGTGTTCTCTCACCTTGGTCTTCGTTTACATTTAGCTAATGGCTAGTAGTATGGACTGGAACATTTTTAATGTGCCTATGTGCCATTTGTATATCTTCTTTGGTGCAAGGTCCCTTCAAATCTTTTTTTTTAAAGATTTATTTATTTGTTTATTTATTTATTTATTTATTTATTTATTTATTTATGAGAGAAAGAGAGATTGGGGTTGGGGGAGAGAGAGAGAGAATCTCAAGCAGATTCCCCACTCAGTGTAGGGCCTAACAGAGGGTTCGATCCCATGATCCTGAGGTCATGACCTGAGTTGAAGACAAGAGTCACTTAACTGAAGGAGCCACCCAGGTGCCTCTCCCAGGCGCCTCTCCCATACATATTTTAGAATAATATTGCCTGTATCTTCAAAAAATCTCGCTGGGATTTTAATAAGAATTACATTAAATTTATACATCAGTTTGGGGAGAATTGACATTGCTGCTATGTTGAGTCTTCCTATTCATGAACATAGAACATATATCCCCTTTTTATTTAGATCTTTGTTTGATTTCATTCATCATCATCTGGTAGTTTTAAGCACATAAATTCTATAAATTCTATGTATGTTTTCTTAGATTTAAACCTAAGTGATTAGGTTACAATCTTTAGTGATTATAAGTAGTATTGTATATTTAATTTCAGTTTTCCCATGTTGATCGATAGTATATATAAATACAATTGATTTTTGTATGTTGATGTTGCAGTAGCAGTGAACTCAATAGTTGTAGGAGTTGTTTTATAGATACCTTGGGATTTCTATGTGGACATTGGTAATATGCAAATAGCACAGTTTTATTACTTCTCTTTCAATCTATATGTATTTTAGTTCCTTTTCTTCCTTATGCACTGGCTAGAATTTCCTGTTTTATGCTGAATAGCAATTATGAGAGGGATATCCTCGCCTTACTCTAGATGTGAGGGAGAAAGCATTGGTTTTTCACCATTAAGTCTGGTGTTAACTATGGGTATATTTTTTTAAAGATTTTATTTATTCATGAGAGACACAGAGAGAGAAGCAGAGACACAGGCAGAGGGAGAAGCAGGCCCTATCTAGGGAGCCCGATGTGGGACTCGATTCCGGGACTCTAGGATCACACCTTGGGCCAAAAGCAGGTGCCAAACTGCTGAGCCACCCAGGGATCCCCAACTACAGGTATTTTATGAACACTCTTTATTAGTTTGAGGAAGTTTTCCTTTATTCCTATTTTTCTGGCCATTTTTACTATGAATGGGTGTTGGATTTTGTCAAATGCTTTTCCTGAATTGACTCATATAACCGTGTGATTTTTCTCCTTTAACCTGTTAGTATGGTGGATTCCATGCAAACTAGACTAGCATCCCAAGAATAAACCCCAGTTAGTCATGATTTTATAATTACTTGTAATTTCATTTACTGTTACTGTTATATAAAACTAATTTTTATTCATGTCTATTTTGCTAGAATGACTTTTTAAAACATAAATTTGACAGTGAAACTCCAATTGATTTCAATTACCTATAGGAAATAGAAGCCTTATTCTGGCCCAGCTCATGACCCGGTCTGGTCCCTGCCTTTTTCACTATCTCATCTTGTTCTATCATCTCATTTTCTGTGTTCCAGGCTCCCTTCCCAGCTTTCACACTGTTCTCTCTGCCTCTGACACTTCCCCACCTTTTACCAAATTAACTCCTATGGAGCCGTCAGCTCTTGGGGATATCCCCCTCTAACTCCAAGTTAGTCCAGCTCTTTCATTTAATCGTCACATTATTATATCAATTTCCTCTGCACACAGCTCATAGTACAAGATTAGATGTGCTATTATTTAATATCTTCCTGTCCCATGAGATGCAAAGTTTCACCTGGCCATTTTAGTTTCCATGGTAACTTCCTTAAAGGGCCAAAAGAAGACATCTAAATACTTGTGGAATAAATGCATCAAAAAAAGTCTATGTGGAAGGTAAGAGAGGTACACGGGTGGGAAAGATAAGTGGGCTCAGGGTGCCCAGTTTGGGAAGGTATAGAGTCCTAGGAGACAATGCTCAAAAGTCAAAGCTTTGATTTCCACAAGGAAGGAGGAGTGCTCTGGTTGGTAGACAAAGGGGAGCCATTGGTATCTGGATAGAAAAAGCACCTGAACTTGTTACCAGTTGCTATAAACATAGGCATGCCTTCATATTTCATCTCTTTTCTCTGAAGTTTATCTCTGCAAGATGATCTTTAAGTAGTAAATATGTCTATTCCTCATTTACGAGTAAATATGTAAATTGATATTTTTTCCTCAGAATCTTCCAAAAACAAAAAAATCAGCTAACAAAATGACTTGGTGATCTTAGAAAGTTAAGATCAGAAACTGCGTTCCAAAATTTTACTAATGACTCTGAAAAGCCAAATCTAAGACCTTCTATAAATTTGTCATGTTCTTTTACTTAGCTCTATTTGATTTTGATGAAAATTCTTTTCTCGCCTTCTATGACTCAATGTTTTCCTGAGACTGTGCTCATCTTTTGTTCCATTCCATCTTCTCTGACTTTCCCACCCCCTAATAATGGGCCTTCCACAGAGTTCTGGCCCCAGCTTTTTCTGTCCTCACTTTCTCCTCCCTACTAAGCATCTCTTCACCCAGCATCTCAGTGGGCATCACTCCCTCATCGGATGTGCTTAATGATAATGACCTTCAAGACCCCTGGCTGGAGGTCATGCTATGCTGCTGCTTCCAAGGCTCCAAAATCTCCTTTTACACAGAAACTTTCCATAATCAGATCTATTGCAATATGAGCTTAGATAAATAATTCCCAAGGCTATGCAGTATGTGGATTGTAAGATTATATTGCTACAAATTCCTCATAAAAATCTTTGTCTCCCTAAAGGAATAGAAATGAGTCCCAAACATACTGGGTACAATTCAGCTCTACCTCTGGGAATGAGCTATTTTCTTCTATCTCAAGACTGGAGGTCCTGAGAAAATGATCCACATTTCCCTAAGAACATAAAAAAGAAATATTTAATTATAGGCTTATCATAGGCTTTAAAAAGATATTGATCACCTATCTAATACTGATATCTGTTTCTCTGGCTACCCATTACTCCACCGATTCAAGGGAATGTGCATATTATAATAATAACTGCTTTGTGACCTCAAGGTAACATCTGTCATTACCTCCTTGTTGCAAGATTAGCAAAAATAGTTGTGTGTGTGTGTGTGTGTGCACGTATGTAAGTATATATAATTCAGAAACTTTTTTTTTAAAAGTTTTGGTTGCTCTTTGAAGTTTTTCTCCTTTTTTTTTTTTAAAGAAGACTTTATTAATTTATTTTAGAGAAAGTGAGCATGTGAGCAAGGAGAGGGGCAGAATCTGAAGCAGACTCCCCATTGAGCACAGAGCCTAAGGAGGGGGCTGGATGCAGGGCTCGATCTCAGGACCATGAGATCATGACCTGAGCTGAAACCAAGAGTCAGATATTTAACCCACTGAGCCACTCAGGTGCTTTTTGAAATCTTATCCTTCTTTTTCTTTCTATAATATGCACATGTGCTTTGTGCACATGTCAGCAACTACAAAATTTAAAACATTTTTAGCCCTGACTTCTTTCCAGAACTCAAACCTTGTTTTTCTTTTTTCTGTTAACAGAATTTTTCACTTAAAAATTGTGAATTCCTTGAAAGCAAGGACAATATTGGATTTACCTTTATATTCTCTACACCTAGAACAATGCCTAGCACAGAGCAGACACTCACAAACATTAAAGAAATGAATGGACATTATGTAAGATTATGAGATTATGAGATATTGTTTGCGGAAAACACTTAATATAGAAAGTATATTGGTATGGGTTACTATTAATTTTTGAAGTACTATTAATAAAAATTAATAACTAACACTTGTACCATACTTAGATATGTTGACATTAAAGTAATATATTAATACTTTAATTTAGCACTATCTTGTTCAGTATGGTTGTAACCTTGACTCCTACTCCTATAAACTAGTAAAATCAGTCTAGTCAATGTCCCTAGAACATATTATCTTTATTTTTTTGCTTCTGTAATTAATCCCCTTCTTGTTAAAACTGGATTCCTATTTACTCTTATTTAAATATTCTTCAAGGTCCATTTCAGAAAGGTCTTATAGAAAGCATTCCATCAGCTTTCAAGTCAACACATCTCTATCCGTCCTCTGAATCTGTAAAGCGTACAGTCTAACCTCCCGGTGGATAATCAGGATACAACTGTGTGTCTCATTTTAGTTCTATCACATTCTATGTAAACTTTCTCAGCTACTTAACCGTCTTGAACTTTGATTTCTTTATAGAGAAGACATATTAACATTTACTTCTCAAGAGTCTTTAAGGATTAAGTGAAATGATATTTATAAAAAACTTAGCTAGTATGCGTTAAGTATTCAATTAAGAGTAGCTCTAGTGTTAATATATGGCACATATCATTTGCCATCTTACTTTGTTGTGGACTTTTTTTGTGGACTTTTAGTGTATATTTCATAACTCTTGATATTGGAAGTGTTTCTTTGTAATTCTTTAATCACTGAGAGTTATGCCTTACTAAAGGATTTACTTATTATGATTGTTAGTTTTGCTATTATTCTTCTTATTATACCTCAGGCTTGTATAATACTTTACAGTTTGCAAACTCTTTCATGTATGTGATCACATTTTACCTTCATAACCATGTAGTGAAATAGGTTGAAAGCTAGGCTGAAAGCTTTTTAAGCGAAACAACAAAAACCACTAAGTATAAAAGAATAAAATTGTAAGTTGACTTTATCAAAATTTAAAATTTCAACTACTTAAAACATATATCAGTCTGAACAAAAATATTTGCATTCAAATATTCATGGGCCCAAGCCCATGGCGGTGCTCTCGGTCAGAGAGTAAGACATGTATCAGAATCATCCCACCTAAGGTCAAGGCAGCTGGAGAGTTTGTACTCCAATTTCCAGCAGTCATTGCCTGAGTGCTCCTGCCTCGGGTGTGGGGCATCCTGCCATTCCAGACTCTGTGCATGAGCAGAGCAGCTCTGGAGGCCAGAGAAAACCTCCAGGTAAAGAGATGTCAATGCTGGCAGCTAGAAGTCCAGTCTTACACCTAAATGATAAGAAAACAATCTAATTTTTGTCAAATGTATAAGCAGACTCTTCAAAAATGAAAATATATGACTGGTCAGTAGCACATGGGACTAGATCATTAGTCACTGGAATATTAAAACCACAATGCACTTCATTAACCACTTCACACGCACTAGAATGGCTAAGGTTTGAACTATTGACAATAACCATTGTTGGTCAGGATATGAAACATCCGGAACGTGCATGCAAAATGATGAAGTGAGAAAGTTGAGTACTTTTTAAAATAAATTTAAATATACCTTTACCATAAGACCCAGCAATTGGCCTCCCAGATTTTGCCTGAAAGAAATGAACACACAGGCCAGCCGAAACACTATTACATGAATGTTCATATTTATTTATAAGCGACATCACTGAATGCCCACCAGTGGGTGAGTCGATAAGCAGAAACACAGCTGCATAAAGAAATACTACACAGCAATAAAAAGGAACCAGCCCAAAAGAAAGAACTATTGCTACATAGAACCACATGAACTAATTTCGAAAGCAAGCTGAGTGAAATAAGCCAGATACAAAAGAATATATACCATATAATTCTATTTGTAGAGAGCACTGAAACAGATTAAACTAGAGTGATAGAGAGCAGATCAGTCAGCCGTTGCCTGGAGCTGGGGAGAGGGGGAGAGATTAACTGCAAAAGGGCAAGAGTGAAATTTTAGGACCGATAGAAAAGTTGTGTATATTGATTATGGTGGATGTACACATTTATCAAAATTTATCACACTTAAAATGGATGCATTTTATTGCATGTCAATTATACCTCAATAAAGTCAATTTAAAAGGAAGGAAGGAAGGAAAGAAAGAAGGAAGAAAGAAGGTACGAAGCTCAGAAGGTTTACCTGAGTTGCTAAAGTCCAGAGCCCAAACCCAAGTCCTCCAATTCTCAATACATGACTGTCCCCTGAGATCACATTGCCTCTGGATTACCATGGGGAAATATAATCATTACACCTTTTGAATGTTGAGAAAAAGCAATCACATCATTTCAGAAATTGCCACTGATCATCTGTTTCTAATCAAATTTCCAAAGGGGTGTTTCAGTCTGCATCCTGCTCTCCACTTAGGGCAACATGTATATAAACTTGGTGAGTGACCTGGTGGCCGTCCATGGGGGTGACTTGTGCCTAAGTGAGGAGCCTGCTCAGACTCCCAGCTTCTCCTGTTCTTATTGCTCTGCACCACACTCTCCTTCCTGCCACAACTGGAGGTACTAGGCATCTGCTTTTCCAGCTCATGGTCTAAGGCTTTTGCTGCTATACTAGAAGCAATGTCTACTGTGAATTAATGGTGTTCAGCTCTGTGCTTACAGTTTATGTGGGGGTATTATTTAGAGATATCCAATTGAAAGGGACATCTAATTCACTCTGCAGCTCCAAGGCAGTCTTTCTGCTGCTTTATCTTTCTCCCATTAACATATATATTTACCAGATTAGCAAGCTACCAGCACTCTCTCCTGAGAGCCTAGATAATTCATTCAGTGCATTTTAGTTGCCTGACTGTGCATTTCAGAGGGAGCAAGGCAAGCTGAAAACAGAGAATGTAGAGCTTGGGCAAGGACATGCATGACGGGATCTGAGCAACATGGAGGATACGCAGGCATCCAAGAGAGGATATCAAATCTGGAAAAGGAAAAATACCAAAAGCAAACCACTGCTGAGTCTAAGACTTCCCCTGGAGCATGGGACGGTGTGGTTTGCTGGCTTTCAGAGCCCAACAGATCTCGGCTTGAATGCTGTTTCATTTCTGGGTGAATGTGAGCAAGCAACTTACCATCTCCGAATTTCCACTTCCACACCATGTAGTGAAAATAATAAAATCTTCCCTTGGTATTATTAGAAGAATTAAAGGCCATGATACGTGAGAGGGTCATGATAATTTTTTATAGTAAAGAAAATGGTAAAAATAGAAGAGACCCTAAAGTCTTTTAATTCCACACCCTCCTCATACAGGTAAGTGAAGCACTTGCTTGTGATCCCACCACTGGCCATTGGAAATCCTAAGATCTCTGACTAATGTGATCTTTCCACCATGCCATGGGCACATCTAGTTGGGGGGTTAGTGAAGCTAATGCTACATATGTCAGTGGTTAAGGGTCCAAATCCAAGGAGCCATCCAAAAGCACAATTCTCACCTCACATTTTTCACTGAGGAACACCAAACTAAAATACTTCCTGTTTTAAAAGCTGCTCTGTGAATAGTTTGTAAACCTCTAATGGACTTTCATAACCCAAGACATATTCAGTATCTCCTCTTCTACTTTCTGGATGAAGACAATACCAGGAGTTCCCAAGACCCAAGATGGAGCCCTCAAACTCCTCAAAGTCCATAGTTTTTCAGAAGTGAATAACTCCCATTTGGGGGTTGCCCTACACCTAGACCTCCTTTACACTTCCCATGAAATTTTAAGACAGTAGATGTCTGCTTAGTGTCCATGCTTTCTACATAGGAGTAGGATTTTTGTATCCTTCTCCTTGGGGTGTTATCACCCTTATGCATGTGGTATCCAACAAGGGTATCCCACTCAGATGTTCCTGTGAATTAATAATGGCCATATATCTTCCCAGCATCTCTAGTCTGCTAACCATTTTCACAGCCTGGATCTTCATCCATCTGTGAGTTACCTGGGTTTTTCCAATAAGGTTTTATATTATTTCGAACTTGCCTGGAAGCAGACTCTGAGATAAGGATTTAAGCACAAGTCATTTATTTGGGAGAGGATCCCAGTAAACACCACAGGCAACTGGAGCTCAAGCCCATGGCGGTGCTCTCGGTCAGAGAGTAAGACGTGTGTCAGAATCATCCCACCCAAGGTCAAGGCAGCTGGAGAGTTTGTACCCCAATTTCCAGCAGTCATTGACTGAGTGCTCCTGCCTCAGGTGCGGGGCATCCTGCCGTTCCAGTCCCTGTGCATGAGCAGAGCAGCTCTGGAGGCCAGAGAAAGCCTCCAGGTAAAGAGATGTCAATGCTGGCAGCTGGAAGTCCAGCATGTGTGCACTGAAGTAAGAAAGGTCAAGCGATGTGGTCGAGGCATTGACAATGAAAAACAGATGAAAAGCACAAATCATGGACGTTCATCAAGGATGTTGAGGATGATGTCAAAAGAAAGGCATTGAGGTAGCTGGAAATGAAAGGCAAAGTTCAGAAGTTCCTAAATTACATTATCAGCTGGATTCCTATCTTCATATGTTTATCTATTTGTTTGGTGGAGTTTCTCTGGATTTTTTTTTTTTTTTTTATGTGTAGGGACACTGATTAGAAGAGAATTGGAATGGGGTTGTATGAGAAGATTTAGAGACCTGCAGTCTTCCCAACCCTCAACCTACTCTTAGCACCCCCTTGCCATCTCCTCCTTCTCTGTCTGATTAGGCTTATCACATCCAGCTCGAAAGTTCTGGCCTTCTCCAGGCAGGAGAAGAGTAGATATTCTTCATGCTTTATGCCCCTAATCACCCTTACACACTGATCCTTGATACCCTCAGACCTGTAACTAAAGTCAGAGCCCAGCATTTCTTAGGGGAAGGGGAAGATTTACAAAATCAAACCCAGGAGGAGATTTACCCACCAAAAGACCCACAGGGCTTTACTCAATTATATTGACAAAGATCTGGGAATGTGTGAGAAAAAGGATCCTGAGGGCTACTGAACCAGTAGGAAGAATAAACATATTGATCAGGATAAATATAGGGATGGCTGGGTGGCTTAGTGGTTGACTGTCTGCCTTGGGCTCAGGGCGAGATCCTGGAGTCCCAGGATTGAGTCCCACATCAGGCTCTCTGTGGGGAGCCTGCTTCTCCCTCTGCCTATGTCTCTGCCTCACTCTCTTTCTCTCTATCTCTAATGAATAAATACATAAAAATCTTTTAAAACAAAAAAGGATAAATATGGGTACAGTCACCCAGGATTCTGGACCTCCTAGTGCTAGGCTGAGCAGCTGTGCATGGTTCTGATAGAGGGCTCATCAGCTGAAGACTTGGGCTTCATTGGAAGTGCAGTCGGGGGCACCTGGTTGGCTCAGCTGGTTAAGTGTCTGCCTTCAGCCTTCAGCTCAGGTCATGATCTGATTGGGCCCCAAGTCAGGCTCCTGCTTATCAAGGAGTCTGTTTCTCCCTCTCTCTCTGCTTCTCCACCCCGCCCCCCTCAACTATGCATGTTCTCTCTCTCTCAAATAAATAAATATGCTCTAAAAAAAAGTGTGTGGGGGGGGTACGCCTGGGTGGCTCAGTGTTTGGGCACCTGCCTTTGACTCAGGGCATGATCTAGTGTCCCTGGATCGAGTCCCGCATTGGGCTCCCTGCATGGAGCCTGCTTCTCCCTCTGCCTGTGTCTCGGCCTCTCTCTGTGTCTCTCATGAATAAATAAATAAATTCTTTAAAAAAGAAAAAAAAAAAAAAAAAAGGAAATGCAGCATGGGGAAAGCAGAGAGACCAGAAATGGCGAGTTCAATAAGGAAGAAAGGAATTCAAAGATGTCAAGAGATAGGAATGCGGTTGTAGATTTAGCCCTATAGATGATCTCATCCTTAGGGCCTGAGATATCCACTGGTGAGGGAAACACCAATGCCTTTGAAAAACAGCATAGGGGCTCTTCTCTGTGGGCTGGGGATTATGGGGGAAGACGCTGCCTTTGCTAGGGCTCCTCAAATGGGATGGCCACGTGAAAGTCCCAAGGTAGCAAAGGGTACATAGTTATACTAGGACAGATACAAATAGGTACAGTCACCTTGGGGAACATTAGGACTCATCAGGAGAGACTGACCAGCCAGGTCTCAGGGTATGATAGATTGATCATAGGGTTCCTGGCCTCGCGTGATATATATAACTGAAAAAATTCCAGGTCTGCTGAATCAGGGCTACCACTGTCTCAGAAAGTCGGGGGGCATTTCTAAGTCCCAATCAGTTCACAGATCCACGCTCCCTAAATGAAGCCTGAAGAACCCACTTTCTACTATTGCGTATATATTCTGTGAATTTCCCTCTGAGCTTTCCCCAAAGGTACTTATGCCCATCCCCATGAGTCACTGTACTGGGGAAAGGAAAAAAGGAAAGGACACACTTTTCAGAAATATTTGGACACTGGCTACAAGCCAACAATGTCATAAAAGCACATGCCTAGTAGACATCAAGCGATTAATAGAATGTTGGACTGTGTGTTAGACTCTCCCCCGCCCTGCCCCGGTGGTGGTGCTGGGGAACGTAGTCAATATGGAGAAGAGTGTAAAACTCATGATGAGTGTTTGCTCACGTAAAAACATCTATTGTCCCCTTCCCTGCTGAGTTCCTTTCCCCCTGCATCTAGGTGTCTCACACTCTCCAATTTCCCTCCCACCCCAGGGTCTCTGAACTTGCTTGTCCCTGGCCTGAGCGTTCTTTTCTTCTCACCTCTCCCTACCCCCTCATCTAATTGATTCTTCCTCACCCTTCACATGCCAGCTCCAGCTGGGACACTTCTGCCAGGAAACCTGCCTGCACCATCCCTGCTCAAATCTAGGAATCTAGGTCAACTTCCTTGGTTCAACAGCAGCATGGGACAGTGTTCCTTTCCCTCAAAGCACTGCCTCGGTTGGTTGTTGTATGGTCACGAGGGGGACTTGATCAATATCTTCCACTGGATGATAAGCACCTTAAGAATTGAAACCACATGTTTTTCGTCATCTCTGGATCCCTGTCTCCCAAGGATAGTGCCAGGATGGTGGATACTCAGAAAATATTCGTTGAATGGGTGAATGAATGAATGTACATACATTATTTCAAAAAAGTCTTCTAAGAACTAAAATTCAACATATATCGACCACCATTTTTCAGGATCTTGAGTACAGGCAGTGCTTTCTTCTGGTAACTGTGAGTGGAGGTAGAAGCGTACTATCCTCCTCACTGCCCACGTCTGAGGCTATCGGTGTGCCCCCTCCAGAAAGGGGCCTGGATCAACAAGGTCACAGGATGATACTCTTTCCTAAACAGAACAAAATTTTAGCCAGACTATAAAGGCTGGCTTGAGATCTGAAAAAAGTAATAAGATTCCACGTGAGGATAGAAAGGGGAAATGGAGCCATCCACCGTCTCCTTGTCCTTTGTTTTCTGGAATCCCCAAGAAGGGACTGATGGAAGGATTTGCAGCTGAGAGACTGGATTTTAATTGGTCTGCAAAACTCTAATAAAGCTTTGTTTCAAGTCTTTAATTTCACCATACTTCCCTTTTAACAAACTTCAAGGAAATAACTCACCCCAAACTACAGCAGCATACTGCCAAAGAGCTACCAAATAAGAAAGGCACATGTTTCCTGTATTTGGGTGAATGAAGGAGCTACGCTCACTTAAAAGGCTTTTTTTACTAGCCAGAGGATGCAAAAGAGGTTTGCCTTCAGTGTTACTTTTCTAATGAAAACATTTGGTGCCACCTGCTGGCAAAATTCACACTGACTACTTTGCGTTTCAGGGATCCTAAATATCTCCCAACGGAGCTAGCTAGTTATGAAAAACCCTACTACAACTAATTGGGTAAATTTCTAAGAATATAGAGAATTTAAGTTCCTTATGTTCTTACTGGAAAAAAAAAATCCCATCTGAGATACTTCACCACTTGGGGCAATTTATGTTCCCACAGAACTGTTTAACTGAAAAGTTTCTTTAAAGTAATATATTTAATGCACAGCTCTTTACTGAGCTAAAAGGACACTTGAGAGAAGGAGAGAAATTGCACAGAAATCCTAGAGGCCTCTTCCATCTCTAACAGAGCAGGATTCTGAGGAAGGTTCGAGAATGCTAACATTTGGCCCAAGCAAAGTAATCCAGTTGGCTAGCTTTCCCTTTGAGAAAAGGCTCACATTCCACTTCCTTGGGTAAAATGTAAATAAACCCAGTTAGTCCCTGGGATACCTTATAACTGGAATTGTACTTCTTAACCTACCATTCATTCCTAAGTATGAGAAAAACAAGAGGAGTGATATTTAGTGTCTTAACAAGCTCATGCTAGGATAGCTGACATAATTAACTAGCTGACTTATTATTTTAACTAGCTGACATAATTAACACAAATTATGTTTCAGAGAAATCCACTCCCTTATAAATCAACTGTGTTTACAAATCCCCACATGCACAAGCCATGTGTATGAATAGCAAGGAGAAAAAAAAAATAATTTTCCTGGAAATGTGTAGGTTGATTAGTGGAGACAAGCCCCGTCTGCCTTGCGTACTCCAGAGGAACATTCATGGTGAAGGCGTTGCTTAGCACGCTGGCCCCATTTGTGCTGACTGTAGGAAATCTGGTCCTAAGCACCAGCCAGTAGAGAAAAGCATCTGCAGACTTAGCAAAGTGGTAGCATTTCATGCCCCAGAATTTAAGTCAGTACTTCAGGGACAAGAGCCCCCAGAAACAGCCCAGCAAGAGTCTCTGAAATATCTTTTCGTTCAAGCTCCTCTTTTCACAGACAAGTAAATGGAGGCCCAGGAGTTTAGGTGATTCTTCCATAGGCCCTTATCTGATTAGGGGAGAGCCAAAGACAGCCGAGAGGTCTCCCGATTCTGCATCTGCTGTTTCTCCCTCATCATCATGCTTGCTCTAACCAACGTCCTCCTATGGACACGGAACACAGAGGGGACAGGAGAGGTGGCAATACCTCCTGGGAGTGCATATAATCTACATCACTCAGTTGGATGTCTTTCTCCTTAAAGGAAAAGATAAAGCTCTTAAGGTCAAATAAAGAGGGAAGGGGAGGACATGACAACTCAGCTAGGCCTTCAGCAAAGCGAGTCCTGATGCTGGGGATAAGCCCCTACTATGTACCCTGCACATCAAGTCTAGGAACACTCTTCCATAGAGCATGATGATGTCTACTTCACAGGTGAGCAGGTGGTAATGACCCACCATCGTGCGGAAATGAAGGGCAGGATCCTCCTGTGACATCAGGACTCCCCATCCCCAAACCTCATGATCTGTGCACTTCACCTGAGCGCCTACAACTGTGCCTGTTCTCGGTGCCACGTGAAGAGGAGGAGGGGCGGAGGCATTGAAAGCCCACTGAAGTGCGTCCTGCCTCTAGAACCTGAGGAGGGGCTCTTTCTAACAAGCCACAGTAATACGCAGAGCCCAGGCAGTGTCACCGCATGTCGAGCTCAGCATTTGCCTTGAAAAATGAGAATTGGGATCCCTGGGTGGCGCAGCGGTTTAGCGCCTGCCTTTGGCCCAGGGCGCGATCCTGGAGACCCGGGATCAAATCCCACGTCGGGCTCCCAGTGCATGGAGCCTGCTTCTCCCTCTGCCTATGTCTCTGCCTCTCTCTCTCTCTCTCTGTGTGACTATCATAAATAAATAAAAATTAAAAAAAAAAAGAAAAGAAAAATGAGAATTATTGACTCAGGGTGAAGACTTCAGTCTCAAGCATGAGTCATCCCGCCTAGCAGACCTGGTTTGTTTTTAGCCAAGTGTGCAGTGTGTGTTCACCGGCAAAGCATGTCACAGAGGATGTCGACACACACACAGAACCCTCGTCCGCCTATTACAGCTGCCTCAGACATTTCTCCTCTGACAGAATAGGGTCTGTTTCCGACCCCCACGCATCTTTAGGGAATGTGATCTTTGCAGAGATCACGGGCAGGAAATGACCTTGAGGAAAGTCACTTGATGTCATTCCTCGCATGTTCTGCTGTCAGCTACTAAAACTGTCAGGAATGAGGTATCGTGAGTGTCCCCTTCGGCTGCACAAACAGAGGTCACCAAGGGATTCCAGGAAAAAAAAAAAAAGTCGGTAATCAAAATAATCTGCATTTGGACCAAATAAGGCAGCTGCCCGTAGGAGGCTGCTTGGTGTTGCGATTCAGGTAAACACGAGCCCAGACCCAGCAGCTGCCTTTCTCTGGAGACAGGACATTGAATGACATGCTTAGCACCTCAGTTTTCCCATCTGCTTGGTGGGTCTCAGAGCCTGGTACGAGAAGTCCATGCCTGGTAAATGGTGCTGCTTGTTCCTTCTGTCTCCAGCCCTGAGATGTGGTCAGAAATCACTGGTGTCCGACGGAACCAAGAACTGCGGCCCATGCAAAGGATTGACCAGCCCAGGCCCCTGCCATCGAGGTCACACTAATGCTAAAATGAAGCAAATACACAAGCTTGACATTTAAAATAAAATTGCTTCTATCTGCTTCTCGAAGGGTCCGTTTCCTCCCAAATGTTTAAGAATCACTGTTAGAGCTTCTTCTCCCTCGCAGCTTCCAGGAGCTCTCTCTTCTCCTTGGTGACTGGCGCTGAGGGGCCCAGGCCTCATGGCCTCTCCTCCAACACTGCAGCCTCCCCTCACTGTCTCCCTGTCTTCCACCTGCCTGGACGCTCATCCTCCCCACTGCGCCCAGAGTGGGCGCTCTGACCGTCAATGGCAGTGGGTGTTGGTGGTGCTCTCCTGATATGATGCTACCTGCCTCCTTTCAAATAGAGCCTGCGTCTTACTCAGGTTTCCACAGCTCCCTCCTCCGCCTGGGCCTCAAGGAAAGCTGTCCATACCCCCTTTTCCTTGCATGGGTCTGATTGATCTAAGGGTCAGTCCTCTCACCTTGCCAGCGACTGGTTTAGTAATGGTCCACATCTCAATTCTGGGCAATGATATGTGAGAGAAGGTTTTTGGTTCCTTCTTGGAATGTTCTTCAGGCCTCTCATCTGCAGGCCATGAAGCATGCATAATTCTGTCAATGATACTGTCACGCTGCCTTCTTCCTTGACATCTTCTGGTCTCTGCTGAGATAGTAAGCTCAGGGTCGAACTTTTCTTAGGTTACTTTTCATCCCATTCCTATGCAATACCTGGTATATAGCAGGTCCTCCAATGACATTTGCTGAAAGAGTGAATGAATGGATAACACCATAAGTCATCCAGAGTGGTGAATTTTCCTAATAGACCAAAAGATAAAGATCTTACTTGACAGTATCCACTTGATTATTATGTTTGGCTACAAACTGTCATCAGCAACAGCTGTCTTTTTCCAGAACATGACACCGGACCAGATTTCAACCTTCTTTCCCAATTAGGAAATGGCTTCTCAATGATATACACAGGGAGACTTCTCTACAGGATGTTTTGATCACAACAAATCAAGGTTTTAGGATACCAAAGATAGACTTTCAACACCCTGTCTTCTCAATTGAGACAATACCATGTACTGGCCCGAGTCATCACAACCAACAGGATATGTAAACCAGAGGGCATCCTGCCATCACCTGAATGTGGATGAAGTGAATAGAAGGTATAAGGTCTACTCTCCTAATCACCAAGAACATTAAATTAACAATCCTGCCTGTCCCTATACAGTCCAGAGGACAAATCAGCAGCGTTGTGTACAGACTGCTATGGAATCATTTGCAATTAAGAGCGGTAATTTAGCTCCTGTTCCTGTAATTACAACTTCTCCTGTGTGGACAGACAGATCCCTCATTGTGTCTGGAACAATCACAGCATTCCAAACACAAAGCAAGCCAAAGGAGCATACCCTAGGGCCTGCTCTTTCAACAATCTATCGCTCACAGTTCCGTGCTTAAGCCAGCTCGAGGACCCAGTTTCCTGCCATTGTTAGCACGTTGAGCCTGGAATTCCATCCAAATGGATTTGACCCTTTACTAAACAGCAGTGCATATTTCCCTGATTAGTATATTCCTGTGTTTAGATGGGAAGTGGCAAGATTGGGGGAGGTAAAAGGAGAAGTCAAGGAAAATAACAAGAAAAAAAACTTTATTCTATTCATGCTATAATGACAACAACCTGGAGTTCTGGCTCCTTCCACAAGTGTAATAAAAATGCTCTCCCATACATAAACACACAGACATCTATCAGAAATCCTGTGCCGTGTGTGTGCAATAAAGTAACTGGACGGGAAATAAGCAAACACACCTGCCTTCATTAACAAACAGGCATGGCTATGAGGGCTCTGTTATTCTCAACAGGAAGACACATAAAATGATAACCTCTTGTGATTGTCCTTATTTACATAAGTTCTGTTTCTTAAGGATATGATTTCTTCTCGCGGTGACCTTGACTAGGGATCTTTTGGTATTAGGCAATTGGGGTGATTCCTACATGCACAAAGCTACAGGGCTCATCACATGATCCCCTTGACCATCAGACCTTAATTTTTTTGCTTTTTTTCTCTAATGCTACCACTTCTATCCATTTTTATTGCCCTTTATATCAAGCTGAAGCTACCTCATATAGACCAATTCACCATGTGTTCTATAGCAAATATTTTATGATCACATGTATATTAAGGTAAATTTATTAATGACCCAAAGGCGGAGGAGAAAATAATTCACCATTTAAAAATCTGTGAAGTTATCAGAATTTAAGACCATGTGCTTCAAAAGGCACCATCGAGAAAATTAAAAGACAACACACAGAATGGGAGGAAAATTTTGCAAACCATGTATCTCATAAGGGTCCTGTCTCTAGAATACATAGAGAACTATTACACCCCAAGATAAATAACCCAATTAAAAGCGGACAAGACTCTGAACAGATAGGTCTCTGAAGAGGTTGTACAAATGAGCAGCAACCATATAAAAAGATGCTCAATATCGCTTGCCATCAGAGAAATGCAAATCAAAACCACAATGAGATTGCACTGCACACTCACTAGGACGGCTCTGAAAAACAAAAAAGAAAGATAAAAACAAGAGTTAGTGAGAATGTGAAGGCCCTGGAATGCTCATATACTGCTAATGGGAATATAAAATGGAACCGATGCTTTGGGAAACAGTGTGACACTTCCTTAACTACACATGGAGTTATCATATCATTTGGCAATCCTACTTCAAAGCATGTACTCAAGAGACATGAAAACATTGCCCACACAAAAACTTGTACATGAATGTGTACAGCAGCATTATTCATGAGAGCCAAAAAGTAGAAACAACCCAACATCCAACAACTACTGAAACAATACATG
Organism: Canis aureus; assembly: GCF_053574225.1. NCBI lineage: Eukaryota > Metazoa > Chordata > Mammalia > Carnivora > Canidae > Canis > Canis aureus. Next base: position 15,419,241 of record NC_135647.1, read on the forward strand.
AAATACTGTCTAGCCATAGAGGAATAATATTCAGCAATAAAAAAAGGAATGAAACACTGATACAAGCTACAACATGGATGAACCTTGAAAATATACTGAGTGAAAGAAGCCAGTTGCAAAGGCTACATGTTCTATGATTTCATTTTATGAAATAACCAGAATTGGCAAATGATAGAGACAGAAAGTAGATTGGTAGTTGCCTAGGGCTGAGGGGACAAACTATCTGAATAGAAATTCCACAAAGAAAATGCAGAGAGGCCAAATGGAGTAATTGGGGCTGACAGTTAAGGGATGTAGGGTTTCATTTTGGGGTATTAAAAATGTCCTAAAATTCGTGGTGATGATAAATGTACAATTCTGTGAATATATTCAAAGTCATCGATCTGTATACTTATTTTTTATAAATGTTTTATTTATTTATTCATGAGAGACACAGAAAGAAAGGCAGAGACATAGGCAGAGGGAAAAGCAGGCTCCCTGCGGTGAGTCTTATTTGGGACTTGATCCCAGGACCCCAGGATCATGACCTGAGCCAAAGGCAGACGTTCAACCACTGAGCCACCCAGATGCCCCAACCTGTGCACTTTAAATGAGTGAATTGGATCCTAAGTGACCTGTATCTCAACAAAACTTAAAAAAAAAAAAAAAAAAAAAAAAAAAAAACTAAAAAACAAAAAAACTGTGAGGTTAATTAAATGTTCATGATTTGTTACCAGATTTCATAAAAGAGCGTGGAACTTAAACCCAGAATCATTGCCATCTTGTCCTAACATTGACCCCACTCTAAACTAAGTAACCAGGGCACTTCTCTTTAGTCTCAACATCTGTGTCCTCACCTGTAAGTGAGGAGGGTGGACAGATGCTCTCTGAAGACCTTCCCACCCCTCATTCTTTTAAAAAAACCATGGCCTCCCAAACAATTGTGCTGATAAAATGGCCTGACTGTTCTTTGAACTCTCTAAAGTTATCATATTCTTTTCTTTGGTTTTTAAAATTCTACCGTGGACTCCACTGGGTAGTTAAAATAATAAGTTAATTGTGTTTGATTTCAATGAAAGCAGTGTTTTAAATTAGCGTGATTTGTTTACATGCTGATAACAGCTGGTTTTTTTGTGTGCTGAGTTAGGAGACGGGGATGGGTAGATGGGGGACCCTGCTCACTTAGAACCAGGCCGGGGCAGGGGGTGATGGGCAGCTGAGGATCTGGGAAGCCCCTTCCTACTTGCTCTAAGTATGACCCAGGGGCCTTCCTGTGCTAGTTCTTATTTTTCAGTGTCCTTCTGGTTGGTTTTGAATTTGTCACATCACTAGCCCAGCACCACATAAACCTGCAGATCAATCCTGGCCTGTGGGCACACCAATCATAGCCTAACATTTTTGAGACGTGGGTTTTGTTGTTATAATTTTGACTTCTTCTTCTTCTTCTTTTTATTTATTTATTTATTTATTTATTTATTTTTACTTAATAGTGATGGGCACCGGATGCTCTCCCTGTCAAGCTGCCACATAAATCACTGGACAGATGTCTGCTTGCCACAACATAACTCCCCCAAGCCTGGCCTGAGAGAGTGCAGAACAGGGCCCCCTGTCTTCCAAACCCTCACATTTCCAGGGGATGTGGCTGTAACAATGCAGAGACTGTTTGCCCAGGCCTTTGACTTTGTTGCAAAGTCTCTTTTCTCCGTCAAAGCAAACGTCAATGCTTTTAAACTACAGCTTTAGTTCAAACCCTATCTTTTCCTTAAAGTCTTCTTATCTACCTACACTATACTGTGGTAGACCACAGATGGTCTTTCTCTAAATCCCTTGATAATGGCCATGAGCATGAAATACACAGAATGGGTTGCTGGTTATTTAATGCCTGTAAATTGGCATACTCAACCAGTTGTTGAGGTCAGAATTCAGTCGAACATTTCTCCATTTTTCCTTTCGGTACCTACTCTCATCACAACAGACATTAAATAAGCATTTACTAACTGGCTTTGCTAAAACTGGAACTCAGAGAATGCCTACAAAGATGTGATCCCATGTTGATGTTATAAGACAAGCAAAATGCGGAAAATAGAAGTAGAAAATTTTGTGAAATATTATGGTCACACCCTACTTATAATCCAGTTAGAAGTTTTCTCAGGATACATTTAAGTGTTTTTGGAAATAATGATATCACTTTCTCTAACTTTTCTATTGGCAGAGTTGGGGTGGGTGGGGCGGGGGGAGAGGTAGTACTGCTGTATGATGTTTCCATTCTTTCTGCCCAGAGATGAGGTCTCAGTCCCTCCATGCTCCCCTCTCTGGTGCTCTATAGCAGATCTTCATTTACACTCTGAAGACCTCCCCAGAGTTTCCTCCTTATACTTGCCTTCTTACCCCTTCTTTGTCATCTCACTAAGTCCCCTTCACAGTAGCCTTTTGCCCTCACACTATTTTTGGAATAATAAAAGTGTCTGGAACCCATGTAGATCAATCCTATATTCATATACAATTAGTAACCTTCTGAAAAAAGGATTATCGCAAATTATGCCAATCAATTTGATTATGGGCGAAATGTGGAATTTGGTTTGGTAGGTCGTAGTAGTTTTCAAGAGCATTTAAGTGGGCAATAATTAGCTTTCCTCTGAAACCTTGCCAGTAAGTCATAATAGAAGCCAGTCCCATGCTAAATTCTCTCTCACACACACATTCATTTGATAAATGTTTGTCAACAAAGCAGGCTCAGTACAGTTCATCAGCTGGTTCTCTAAACTCAATCAAGCCCCACATCGCTGTTCCTTTAGGGGTTCCAAACATTCCCTATAAAGGGTTTGCTCACAACAGACACAGCAGTATTCCTGAGCAAGACTCAAAACATTGTAATCGACATTATCATATCTGTTAAACCAAAGACTGGACTTAAGACCAAATGGGGCTCAAGCTAAGAAAATATCCCCAAGGGGAATGGGTCCATGTTAAGTGAATCCTTAGGTCCAGTTCAGTCAGGAAGAAGGAACACCGCCAAGCTTTAATCTGCACATCTTGAATCTTCTTAACTATATCAATGAGAGGACCAATTAACAAGAATTAATAAAAACCCATTGTTGATACCTAATGTAAGAATCAGCAAGGCAATGGAGGGTGAACAAGGAGGCTTTGTAAAAGATGTGTCTGACCTTTCTGATACAACCTTGGCTGGCCACATCCTAACTAGGCATTCTTGATTAGCACCTGGCATTGGCCTAAGCTAAGGTAACACACATAGAGTATCAAACTATTCATACTGAAGT